>NC_141992.1:8550571-8688071 GCF_049901715.1 Pseudonaja textilis | reverse complement strand
TAAGAAGATACATACATAGTAGCCTATGTATGATTTGACTGTAACCTATAACCATAGGTTATAGTAACCTATGACTATCACTAAGTGTTGTATCTTATGATTATGATTATGACCTTATGCGCAAAATGTAGTCACCAAACCGATAGCAACACCAGTTGAATCCCACCCCTGATTAGAACTCACAGTCTCCTGGTTATTGGCCCAAAGTCACCCAGCCAATCTTTCATGCCTAAGGCAGGACTAGAACTCATAGTCTCCTTCTGATTGGCCCAAAGCCCAACGCTGGCTTTCATGTCAAGATGGGGCTAGAACTCACAGTCTCCTGGTGATTGGTTCAAAGTCTCCCAGCCAACTTTCATGCCTAAGGCGGGACTAGAACTCAGAGTCTCCCAGTTTCTAGCTGGGTGCCCTCACCATGACACCCAATTGTCTCTCTTCTCTGTTAAAATACAAAAAGCAGATTTGCACGAGTGGCATCTCTTTGATCAGTCGAAGGGAAAGCACTTTGCTTCAGTAAGCAAAGACAGTCTTGTGAGAAATCAACAGTTTATTTGCCTTTATTTTGCCTCTCGACTTGCTTAGGACCAGTTCTGGTCAGGGGAATTTTGATGGAGGTTTTTTGTTTGTTTGTTTGTTTGTTTTATCCCAAAGAGTTGCAGGTGGCAAGAGTTTTATAAAACTGCATGAAGTTGTTTCAAATCTGCCAAACGTTCTGCAGTCCCGTTTTCCCCGCCTTCGCTGACAAGCCTTCACACTCACATTTGCACTCTGGAGAAGAAGAAGCAGAAATGGGGTGGGTGGAAAAACCTCTGAGAAATTTTGACTGGCGCTAGATAACCGGCTTAATTTCCCGGTTTTGACATTTGCAAAATTCTCAGGCAAGGTGAGCAGGAAGGAGGCTGTGACATGGCTCTCAGATCCTAAAGCCACCCCAGTTCACAGACAAGATAGAGATTTTTTTTCCAATTATGGATCAGCTCAGAACATTTTCCTGGGGAGAAAAAAAGAAGCCAGGCGAAGTAAGAAGTTGGTGAAAATAAAATTTTGTAAATGCAGGCAATTCAGCCATTTGAGGGGATTTTTCACGGTGACCCTCGGCAAGTTGAAGGCGAATTGCAAGGTAGAGTTAAATCAAAAAACGAGATGGGGGACAGAATGCATGTGTAACAGTTCGTTTAGTGACCAAGTTACAGCTGACTTATGACCGTTTTTCACAGTCATGACCTTTGCAGCATCCCCATGATCTTGTGGTCAAAATTCAGGTGCTTGGCAACTGATTCATATTTATGACTGTTGCTATGTCCCAAAATCACGTGATCCCCCTTCTGCAACCTTCTGACAAGTGAAGTCGATGGAGAAGCCAGATTCATTTAACAACTGGGTTATTAACTAATCAACTGCAATGATTCACTCAATCTGGTCAATTGTTGTCCAGACTCCCTTCCTTCCTTCTTTCCTTCCTTCCTTCCTTCCTTCCTTCCTTCCTTCCTTCCTTCCTTCCTTCCTTCCTTCCTTCCTTCCTTCTTTCCCTCCTATGTGGGCTGGGAGTTGGGGGCTCCCATTGGTTCTAGTCAGTGGGGAGAGAAAACGCATCTATTCATTAGGTCTCTGTCTCTTTTGCTCTCTCTCCCTTTCTCCCCCTCTTTCTCCCTATCTCCTCTTTCTTCCTCTCTCTTTGTCTTTCTCTTTCTCTTTGTCTTTCTTTCTTTCTTTCTTTCTTTCTTTCTTTCTTTCTTTCTTTCTTTCTTTCTCTCTCTCTCTCTCTCTCTCTCTCTCTCTCTCTCTCTCTCTCTCTCTCTCTCTCCCTCTTTCTCAATATCTCATCTTTCTTTCTCTCTTTCTCTTTCTGTCCCTCTTTCAATCTCCTCTTTCTCTCTCTCTCCTACTTTCTCCCTATCTCCTCTCTCTCTCTTTCTCTCTCTTTCTTTCTCTTTCTTTTTTTCTTTCTCTCCCTCCCTCCCTCCCTCCCTCATTTAACATTTACATGAAGTCACTGGAAAAGATTATCCATTGGTTCAGGCCATGCTGATGTTCAGAGTGCTTATGGTATCTAAATATATCTTTCCAGCAGAGCCAAGCTACTTACACAGTAGAAGTCTTAACCTGGGGCCTGGGGCATGGAGGCGGGGGATTAGAAGAAACAGGCTGAAGCAGAATTCCAGCAAAAATTCAGTTTCCACACAGGAACGTCTAGTTTTCCGTCTGTTCCAGTGGTGCCCCGGATGGCATGACGGGAAGCCTGTTGGAAGCCTCTTGGACTTCATAGATAGGCAAATAAAGACAGTCTGCTGGTCATTGTGCATTTGTGTGTGTGTATTTTGTTTCCCTTTGGTTGACGTGCCAGAGGCAGCCTTTATCAACTCTTCTTTAGAGCTGTTTTTCAATCTCCACAACATTAAGATAGGTGGACTTCAATTCCCAGAATTCCCAGGCCAGCATGGCTGGTTGAGGAATTCTGGGAATTGAAGTCCAAGCATCTTAAAGTGGTCAAGGTTGAGAAAGATTACTTTAGAGCAGGGGTGGGGAACTATGGCCCTTTTATGACTTGTGGACTTCAACTCCATTCTGACCCAGGCTTGGTAAAGCGTAATTATTCACAAACTTGTTTTAAAAGCAAAACCTATTTTATTGCAACACTGGGAAATGTTTTCATTCCCAGCCGGAATTAATTTCAAACAGTCCCCCGAGATAAGCATACACCTTTCAGTTCTGTGAAGTGCTGCCAAAAACAGAAGTATGAAATGAACTAGAAAAGAAGCCAACCGAAGTACGAGAAAAAATAACCGAAGTACAAAAGAGTTTCCAGGATGACTCGGAACCAGCCGAACTACTTTGCTTCCTGCAAAGGTTTCATCATCTTGGCCTGACTTGTATCCCTGATGGGAGGGGCAATCACCTCCCAGTCTTACTCCCGAGTCACCCCTTCTGTTTCAGCTGCTCTCGCCTTCTAGCAGCTCTGCACACACGCGCACTGGGAACAGGCTCCCCTTGTTCCTCTGCCTCGCTGCTGCCAGACTCCGAAGGCTCCAGAGTCAGCACCCCACTCCCAGATAGTCCTGGCCCCATCTCTGCATCGGACAAGAGTCCTGCGTCCTTTCCAGACTCCCGGACTGGTCCCCATTCTTCCCCACTGTCCGATTCCACTGCCGTCTGCACCGGCTGCCAGCAAACCACAACAAGCTCCCAGAATTCCTGAGCCATTCCTGAGTTGAAGTCCTCCAGTCATAAAGGTGCCATCATTCCCCCACCTCCGCTTTAGAGGATGGCAACTGACATCGGTCTGCCTTTTGAAGGCTGTGATTCAAAGGGACTCAGGTGGTCCTTAACTTACACCTGGAATTCAGCCTGGAATTACATGGCAGTCATAAGATGAGGCATCCCATGATTGAAGTTGAAGTTACGGCTTATTTTTTTACAACGGTCGTTAAATGAACACTGCAGTTGTTGAGCAAACGAGGTGCATTTGAAGCCAAAATCATAGTTGTTAAGGACATCTATTTTCCCCAACGGATAGGGGTTCTTTTGCCAGAAAGTGGAAGTAAATACCAGAAACCAGTAAAAAAAAAAATGTTGCAAATCATGGTCATGTGGCCAAAGGATGCTGGCCATAAAGGTGAACCAGTTGCCAAGTGTTCAAAATGTGAGCATGTGACTCTCTGTGTGTTTGTATGTGTGTGTGTGTGCACACAGCCATCATAAATCTGAAACCAGGCCATAAGTAGTTCTGGGGAGGTCCATAATAACTTTGGATTGTCATTGAGAAATGCATTTTAATTACACTTTGGAAGAGCCAGTTTGGTCTAGTGGTTAAGACTAGAAAGCTGGAGACCATGAGTTCTAGTCCCACCTTAGGCATGAAAGCTGGCTGGGACACTATGGACCAATCACAAGGAGATGGTGAATTCTAGTCCCACCTTAGGCATGAAAGTTGGCTGGGAGACTATGGACCAATCACAAGGAGATAGTGAATTCTAGTCCCACCTTAGGCATGAAAGCTGGCTGGGAGACTATGGACCAATCACAAGGAGATGGTGAATTCTAGTCCCGCCTTAGGCATGAAAGCTGGCTGGGTGACTTTGGGCCAATCACTAGGAGACTGAGAGTTCTAGTCCCACCTTAGGCATGAAAGCTGGCTGGGAGACTATGGACCAATCACAAGGAGATGGTGAATTCTAGTACCACCTTAGGCATGAAAGCTGGCTGGGAGACTATGGACCAATCACTAGGAGACTGAGAGTTCTAGTCCCACCTTAGGCATGAAAGCTGGCTGGGAGACTATGGACCAATCACAAGGAGATGGTGAATTCTAGTCCCACCTTAGGCATGAATGCTGGCTGGATGACTTTGGGCCAATCACTAGGAGACTGAGAGTTCTAGTCCCACCTTAGGCATGAAAGTTGGCTGGGAGACTATGGACCAATCACAAGGAGATGGTGAATTCTAGTCCCACCTTAGGCATGAAAGCTGGCTGGGTGACTTTGGGCCAATCACTAGGAGACTGAGAGTTCTAGTCCCACCTTAGGCATGAAAGCTGGCTGGGTGACTTTGGGCCAATCACTAGGAGACTGAGAGTTCTAGTCCCACCTTAGGCATGAAAGTTGGCTGGGAGACTATGGACCAATCACAAGGAGATGGTGAATTCTAGTCCGTTCCTGGCTGGGTGACTTTGGGCCATGAAGTGAGTTCTAGTCCCACCTTAGGCTGAAGGTGGCTGGAGACTATGGACCAATCACAAGGAGATGGTGAATTCTAGTCCCACCTTAGGCATGAAAGCTGGCTGGGTGACTTTGGGCCAATCACTAGGAGACTGAGAGTTCTAGTCCCGCCTTAGGCATGGAAGCTACTCTTTCTCAGCCCAACCTCCTGACAAGATGGTTGTTGTAGGAAAAATAGGAGGAGGAGAGTGCTGGATATATTTGCCATCTTGAGTTATTTATAACAATATTATTATAACAATAATTAAGGCGGGATACAAAAATAATAAGTACTTTACCCCACAGGCACAACTTACATAATTCAGTTGGACCTTAAAAAAATAATTACAGGCTTTGAAATAAGCTGCGATAATGATGGAATACTCTCTGTCTCTCTTCTTTTGCCCTTTACCTCAATAATCTAGTCTATTTCTTTGCTGCCGTGGTTTAAGAAGAAGAAAAAACAATCTAAAATCATACATTATTTGTGCACTGTTAACTCTCTCCCACACTGAAATGAGGCTCAGTTTTAATCTGCTGTCAGGTTTTTTTTAAACGTTCATCCATTTTATTCTAGGTTCTCTTTTGATTCCTTCTTGCTTAGAACATAGTGGAGTTTGGATTTTATTTTATTTTTTTTTACTATTTTCCGTTGTGATATTCTGTTGTAACATCAGTCTTGCCTTTTATTTAACTTGAGTTTAGATTGTTATTTATTGACATTCTCAGTTCCTGCCGCGGGCTGACTTCCCTGGGAATGCACTGCATATAAATGAACTAACTAAATTAATAAACAGTACAGTAAATAAAAATATGGAGGCCAGGGATATTAAAATCACATTTAAGGGAGATCCTTCCCAGTTTTTCTGGAAGAGCCTGGGATCATGGGAAGAAGTGAATCACCGCAGTTGTTAACGTTGGTTGTTAAGTGAACCTGGCTTCCCCATTGACTTTGCTTGTCAGAAGGTTGCAAAAAGTGATCCCATGGGCCCCCATTATGCAACCATCATAAATAGGAGTCAGTTGCCAAGCATCTGAATTTTGATCACCTGACCATGGGGAGGCCACGACGGTCATAAAGTGTGAAAAATGGTCCCACACCCACTTTTTTTTCCAGTGCCATCATAACGTCAAACGGTCCTTAAACGAAATAACAGTTTGCAAGTCAAGGACTACCTGTATTTATTTATTAAATTGTATTCACTTATTAAACTTATTCACCACCCATCTGTCACTGTCATGCAACTCTGGGTGGCTGAACAATTACATTCTGTTGCCAAGAAAACACAGAATGTAAAAACAAGGCAGACATGTCCATTTCGAACCCCAAAGTCATTCTAAAACAGAGGTCTCCAACCTTGGCAGCTTGAAGCTGGCAGGGGAATTCTGGGACTTGAAGTCCGCCAGTGTCATGACCCTGTTAGAATTTGACTCTGACAGAGAGGAGGAACAGCCAACAGGGAGTGGGAGTGTGGCTCCGGAGATTTTGGAGGAAATTGGGGAAGGGCACAGGCCAGCTGGGGATTCAGAGGAAGACCCAGGCCCACCCTCTCTTCATCCTAGGGCACGCAGAGAGGAGCGGATAAGGGAGAAACGTGAATGGCGTGGTCTACAGGGGAGGAAAGGGCCTTGATCCCCTTCATGGGCTGCAGCTGGGAGGACTGTTTAAAAGGACAAACTGCACATGGGCCAGTGCTGGAAGCAAAGCGTGAAAATATTTCTAGTCTGTCAGTTCTTATCTGAGTTCTGGTGTCCTTCCCAGTGAGTTTTGCCTCATTTTACAACATTTCCTGCCACATTTGTTAAGCGAACCACTGCGGTTGTGAAGTTAGTAACTCAGTTGTTAAGTGAATCTGGCTTGCCCATTGATTTTCCTTTCCAGAAGTTCGTGAAAGATGATCACGTGACCCTGGGACACTGCAACCATCATAAATAGGAAACAGTGGTCAAGCATCTGAATGAAAATCATGCGACCCTGGGGGATGCTGCAATGGTCATAAGTGTGAAAAACAGTCGTAAGTCACTTTTTTCAGTGCCATTGTAACTTCGAACAGTCACTGAATGAACCTTTGTAAGTTGAGGGCTACCTGGTGTAAATGGGTATGGAGCTTTCTTGGCTGGCAGGACATTTTCTGCCTTCTATCCCTTCACTGTTGAAGACAGGTGCTGTTGTGGTTCTCTGGCAGCAGGTGCAGACGGATGAGGTCTCGGAGAGCGAGGACTCAGATTAGGGGCCTGCATGTGATGCAGGACCATCCAGGAGTGGAGTACTGCCTTCGGAGCTTGTGGAGACTGGAAGCAATGATGAAGAGGTCCCCGAGGAGCCTGTGCCCAGTGCGCATGCATGTAGGGCTGTTTGAAGGAAAGAGCAGCTGAAGCAGCACGGGCGACTTGGGAGTAAGGCTGCAAGGTAATGGCCCCTCCTTTAAGAGATAAAAGCCAGCTGAGAAATGGGAGTTCTTTGCAGGAAGCAAAGACGTTTTTGCACTCAAGCCTTGCGGACGTTTGGAATACCTTGGTTGGTATTTGGAGACTCTTTGTGTTTGAAATATTTCTTAGTAACTTTATCTAGTGTTCTTGGCAGCCTTGCCCAACTTTGGCAAGGCTTGTTCGTATCAGAGACAATTAGTTTGAAACAGCCTTTTAACTGTGAAGGAATTCATAAAGAATCGTTAAAAGGTTTTGCTGTTACCTCTATTTTGTGTTTGTTTCCTTGGAACAAGGTTTGGGTCAGATACAGGTGCAGGGTTAGCATGGTTAGACCTGGATGACTGAGAATCTCATAGACTTTTGGCTATGCGCTTTGGGGTGAGCCCCCTTCATGCAGGAGTACGAACGGATTTCCAGAAAAATTGCAGACTACAGGAACCGTTTGCATTCCAGTTTGACATGCCGACAACACAGACTCATCCCCAACAGCCTCCTGCACCTGTCTTCAACGGGGAAAACATCAGGGCAGAAAAACACCCTGCAAAAACCACAACTCCACAACACAGTCCCTTCAGCAGTCCCAAGAAGGCCCCACATGGATTTGCACCGTTTGTGCGTCTCTGAGAACACAGACAAACCTCCAAGTGGCCTCAATGCAGAGTTGGTATTCAGCAGGTTCCAACCAGTTCTGGAGAACTGGTAGCGGTAATTTTGAGTAGTTTGGAGAACCGTCAAATACCACCTCTGAGTAGAGATTTAACGGTATCCTTCCCCTGCCATGCCCACCAAGCCACTCCCACAGAACCAGTAGTAAAAAAATTTGAATCCCACCACTGCCTGAATGACTCTCTAAAAAGGGTGCAAATGACCTGCAGAAACCACAGCTTCACAACACAGTCCCTTCAAGCAGTTCCAAGAAGGCTCCGCACCCATTTGCACCACTCAGGTGTCCCCTGAGGACACAAACCTCCAAGTGGCCTCAACGACCCTCTAAAAGGATGCAAATGACCAGCTGTCTGCAGGGAGTATACATCCTTCCACTCCCCACCATCCAGTCAGAGCTGAAGAAGCTTCTTGGATGAGAAGGGTCTCAAGTCTTCAAGAGAAAAAACAGAAAGTCCAGTTTCCTCCTGAAAAAAGCACTTTGGGGACAACCATGTCCTGGAGGACTGAGAATCTCCATCGACCTTCAGCTATGCGCTTTGGGGTCAACCTCCCTTTGAATGGTGCAGGAGTACAAACGGATTTCCAGAAAAATTGCAGACTACAGGAACCGTTTGCATTTCAGTTTGACATGCCGACAACACAGACTCATCCCCAACAGCCTCCTGCACCTGTCTTCAACAGGGAAAACATCAGGGCAGAAAAACACCCTGCAGAAACCACAGCTCCACAACACAGTCCCTTCAGCAGTCCCAAGAAGGCTCCCCATGGATTTGCACCGTTTGGGTGTCTCTGAGGACACAGACAAACCTCCAAGTGGCCTCAACGACCCTCTAAAAGGATGCAAACGACCAGCTGTCTGCAAGGAGTATAAATCCTTCCACTCCCCACCATCCAATCAAGAGCTGAAGAAGTTTCTTGGATGAGAAGAGAAATGGCTTCAACGAAAAACCAGAAAGTCCAGTTGTCTCTTGGGAAAAAGCACCTTTGGCGACAACCATGTCCTGGAGGACTGAGAATCTCTATCAACTTTCAGCTACGTGCTTTGGGGTCAACCCCACTTCGAAGGGTGTGGGAGTGTGAATGGATTTCTAGAAAAATTGCAAACTACAGGCGCCATTTGCCCTTCAGTTTGTGATGCAGGCAACACACTCATCCCCAACAGCCAAGTCAATAGGGAAGCCAGATTCACGTAACAGCCGGGTGACCAACTTATTAAATGCAATGATTCACTTAACCACTGCAGCAAGAAAGGTTGTAAAATGGGGCAAAGCTCGCTTAGCAATGCCTCCCCTAACCGCAGAAATGTGAGGTTTGACTGCGGTCGTAAGACAAGAGGACTATCTGCGATCCCAGGGCAAAGAAATGGGTTTTGCACAACCGGCTCCCAGGGCGCACTTTTGATGGATTTTGACACTTTTGACATTTCCCCTTGGCTTCCATTTTCTTCCCTTGAGCCCAGCCTCTTCCGGAAGAATTGTGAAGGAATCCTTTAACAGATTAACAGAATTGGAAGGGACCTTGCAGGCTATCTAGTCCAACCCCCTCCCCCGGTGAAGTGGGAGACCCTACCCCATTTCTGACAAATGGCAGTCCAATCTGTTCTTGCAGGTCTCAAGTGATGGTGCTCCCACAACTTCCAAGGGCAACTTCTGTTCCATCTGTTGATGGTTCTCACTGTCAGAAAATTTCTCCTTATTTCTAGCTTGAATCTCTCTTTGTTCATGGAAAATCCAGTATTCCTTGTCTGGCCTTGGAAAATAGCTCGACCCCTTCCTCCTCTCTGTGGCAGCCCCTCAAATACTGGAAGACTGCTATCCTGTCTCCCTTGTTCCTTCTCTTCCCTAGACTAGCCAAGGCCCGGTTCCTGCAACTGTTCATTGTATCTATTAGCCTCCAGTCCCCTAATCATCCTGGTTGTTCTCTGCAATTTTTCTAGAGTCTCAACATCTTTTTTTAATAGTGTGGTGACCAAAACTGGATGCAGTACTCTAGCTGTGTGCTCTTACTAAGGCTTTATGGAGTGGTATTACTTGATCTTGATGGTTTCCCTCTGTTAATTCAACTTGGGATCCTCGCCCTTTAACAAACAGACATTTTGAGCTCCGTCGTGGTCGTAAGTCGAGGACTCCCTGTACCTGTGTGTTTTTGTTTTGTTTTAAAGAAATGTATTGGAATCTGCCTGGAAATGGGAAACACAGCAGCCAAATAAAAGGAGATCTGAGTCCTGCCAATGCAGGAGCAGCTGGCGTGTGTGTGTGTGTGTGTGTTTGGTGCGGGGTGGAGGCATTCTCTTGGCTCCACCAATTTTGGGGAAGGAGTTACTCCAGAGCTGTGAGCTGCCGGCTATTGTGCCTGGGTGAGGGACGGGGGTGGGGGGAGAGGATGGAGGAGAGGCTGGGCAGGGAAGCGTCGTCCCCTTCCTTCTCCCTCCCTCGTCCCCTCCCTCGTCCCCCTGGGTTGGATTTGCTGGTCAAAGGAACCGTTAGGAGCGAGGCGAATGAAAGCGCCGCGAGTGGGGGAAAACGGCGTTTCAAAAGGGCCTCGGCTCTTTTCCTTCAGGCCTTGGGAACAGCTTGGCTTGTCCGGCTGCGAAGAGGGACGGACGGGAACCTCTGGGAATCCCCACAAAGGGGTATGTGTGTGTGTGTGTGTGTAGGGGGGAAGCCAGACCAGAAAAGGTGAGTGGAGAGCGGGGGCAGGGAAACGTGCTCGAAATGGATCTTTCTTTATTGCCACTTTTGAGAAGTGGGAGGGGGGATTCCAATTACAGGGAGGTTGAGGGAGAAAGGAGTTGGGGGCTCCTGTAAATCTTAGAGGGGAGGAGGGGAGATTCTGCCCCCCGTCCCGTCTCTGCGAAAGGAAGGAAAGAACCGGTGTTTTGTTTCATTTGGGGGTTTGAGCCCCGGGGTTCGACGCTTAGAGGAAGAAAGCCGAGGCGCGCCTAGATGGGGAGGCAAAGGCTGAACGGAGAAGGCGGCGGGGGTAGAGGGTGACACGGGGGTGAAAAACGGGGCGAGTGGAGGGCGGGGGGGGGGGGAAGGAAATGGAAGCTTGGCTCCGTGCATGCGTGTTGAAAAAATCTGCGTTATTTAAGAGGGCGCCGTTGGGGCTTTCTGCTTATGTGCGCACGCCGCGGTGTATTATGTGCTTAGAGATGCGCGCACCTGCGCGCGTAATTTGGCAGCTCCTAATCTAAGGGGAAAGGATTGGTGTTGGAAAGAACGGAAGCGGCGAATTTTCCTCGGAATTGTGGTTTGGGAGGGTGATGGCTAAGACACCCCCACCCCACCGCCGAGAAGACTAGCTTCAACCGCCCTTAAATCAGAGAAAGTCAGATTCAGAAGAGTTTGTGGCTGATACAAGACCGACAACAGGAATTCTATTTTGTTTTGGGGTGGGGTTTTTTGTTTTTTGTTGGTAAATACTTTTTTTCCTCTCAAAACAGGCTGGAAAGATAACCTGCCCTTGGCGGGGTAGGGAAGGAATGCGAAGGGCGCTAGGTTTTGCGCGGGTTGTTGTTGGGTTTTTTTTCCCCGCTAGCTGGCCGGATTTTTATTTTTTTTATTTTTTAATGTAGGGTTTTCTTACTGGCGGGGTCGCCACTCTGGATTGCTGGGAGGGGTCTCGAGAAGCTAAAACGCGGTCCCCCTTGGTGGGAAAGAAAGCTGGTTCGCGCAGCCACGGTCTCTTTGTTTGAGGAACAGTTGGTGGCCGGGTAGAGGATGTAGAGGAAAAAAGAGGAAGGAAGGAAGGAAGGAAGGAAGGAAGGAAGGAAGGAAGGAAGAGGGGGAAAAAGGAGGGAAAGAAGGAAGGAAAGGGGAAAAGGAGGGAAGGAAGGAAGGAAAGGGAAAGAAAGAAGGAAAACGGAAAAAGGAGGGAAGGAAGGAAAGGAAAAAAGGGAGGGAAGGAAGGAAAGAAGGAAAAGGAAGAGAAAAAAGGGAAAAACGAGCAGGGGAAGGGGAGAACAATTGAGAGAGACAAAGAACAAATCAGAGGAAGAAAAAAAGAGAGAGAAAGCAAAACAAGAAGGAACGGAGAAAAGAAAATCTTCACCGAAACTGCCCTCGCCATGGTAAAAAGAGCGCATCTAAACCACACCGCGCCTGGGCCCGAGAGGGGGAAACGGCTGGAGCTAAGCTCTCATCTCCTCGACGCCGGAAGTGCAAAAATGCTGGTTCGAAACCGACCCTAAAACGGAGCCCCCAACTTCTCAGGTGGGTCAGCCTCCCTTCCCTTCTCCCTCTCCCCCTTTTTCATCCTTCATCCCTGGGGGGATGCTTCAACCCCATTCCCCGGGAGGGGCTTTTTTTTTTTCGGCCTTCCCTTAATCCGGTCGCCCAAAGCCGGGGAAGGAAACCCACAAACGCGGGGCGGGTGTGTGTGTGTGTGTGTGTGTGAAGGGGTTGTGTGGAAGGTCTCACCTCCAAGACCGGGGAAGCTTCTGTCCTCGTCCCGCCCGCCCACCCCGCCCCCAACCCTTCAGGCCTAGCTATCCCCACCCGCCCCGAGAGGCCAACAGCCCGTCCCAACCGGCCCCTCCGCCGCTGCTTCCCGCTCCCTCCAAGCGAGGCGTCCAAAAAGGAGACGTGGGAACGGATTCTTCCGTGGAGTTTGCTTTTTGTCCATTAACCGGCTCTCGGGAGGGGGGATCTTTTCGCCCTGGCTGGAAACCATCCGGAGATCCGTCCTGATCTAAATAGTTCTGGCCACGATCCGCCTGAATCTAAGCCGTTTTAAGGCCAACTGGTTTCCGTGGGACCGTTTTTACTACATCCTTATTGCGATTTCTCGTAAACGTAGTTCGGGATGAGAAGCGTTATTTTATAGCCACCGTCCCCCTACTAGCCAGCTGTGTCCGGCTACCTTCGCGTCCTCAGCTTGGGGGCGAACGGGGCTGCAAGCCCCTACACACTCTCTCTCTCACACACACACACACACACACACACGTCGATCCGGATCAGGTTAGGTTAAAGCGGCTAGGCAGGTGAATCCAGCTTGGGGCGGGCAGACAAAGAGGCCGAGGGGCCCGTAGTCCTCCCCCGCCCCCCCCTTGTTTTCTTTTCTTTTTTCTTTTCCTAAGCGGGACGTTTGGCTTTGCGAAGGTCTTCCGAGGTGAGAAGGGATTTCAACGACTTTAGCTTCGGGATTTGAAAGGCGCCGCTGGAGGATTTAAAAGGGGGACCTCGAAGGAGTTCGTTCGCCGGTTGGATTTGGGAGTTCAACGCTTCGGTACTTGGGGGGAGGAGGGTGAGAAGAATGGATCCAAAGTTATTGGAAAGAAAGAAAGAAAGAAAGAAAGAAAGAAAGAAAGAAAGAAAGAAAGAAAGAAAGAAAGAAAGAAAGAAAGAAAGAAAGAAAGAAAGAAAGAAAGAAAGAAAGAAAGAAAGAAAGAAAGAAGACAAACAGAAACAAAGAAAGACAAACAGAAAGAAAGGAAGGAAGAAAGGAAGAAAGGAAGGAAGACACAGACAGAAAGAAAGAAAGAAAGAAAGAAAGAAAGAAAGAAAGAAAGAAAGAAAGAAAGACAAGCAGAAAGAAAGACAGAAAGACAAACAGAAAGATAGACAGACAGAAAGAAAGACAAACAGAAACAAAGAAAGACAAACAGAAAGAAAGGAAGGAAGAAAGAAAGAAAGAAAGAAAGACAAACAGAAAGAAAGACAGACAGACAGAAAGAAAGAAAGACAAACAGAAAGAAAGAAAGAAAAAGAAAGACAAACAGAAAGAAAGACAGACAGAAAGAAAGACAGAAAGAAAGAAACAGAAAGAAAGAAAGAAAGACAAACAGAAAGAAAGACAGACAGACAGAAAGAAAGAAAGAAAGAAAGAAAGAAAGAAAGAAAGAAAGAAAGAAAGAAAGAAAGAAAGAAAGAAAAGAAAGAAAGAAAGAAAGAAAGAAAACGAACAACCGCTGCTTTGTGCTAACTTGTGTATTCGCAGGAGAGGGGAAAAAATTCCCTCCCCCTCTTTCCTTGGTCTTGGGGCCTAAAAAGGAGCAGGGGTCTTGCTGCCCAAAGAACCCGAAGAAGATTTTAAAAATAACAACAACAACAACAGTAGTAGTAGCAGTAGTAGTAGTAGTAGCCGGAAAAGAAGCCACGGACCGGGAATCCGCGCGATTGGAACGGCCAGGTCGCTCGAACTACCATGGACAGCGAAACTGTGAGCCGCTGGGTTCTTGCGGGCCCCCTACTCCTTTTTGGGCCCTGCCGGTCCAGACCCCCTCCCCGTAGCTGAAGGGGTCCTGGGTGCTCTCTGGGCTTGGTGGTTTTCTTGCAGGCGGGTTCGTTAGCCAGACTAGGTAACGCCACCAGGGCTGGCGATGAGTTTTTGAGCTTTCCTCTCTTGGAGGACAAGGAAGAGCGCGTGAGATCCCGGCGGGTCCCCAAAGGGGCTCTTCTCCCCCGCCAAGATGCGGCCCAACCGGAGGTCTCCTCCCTCAGGAATCTGCTTGCCTTCCTTTTTTCGGCTTCCCTGCCCTCCCAGCCTCCTTTCCCTCGTTCGTCGGCTTTTCGGAATCCTATTTGCCAGGGGAAACTTAGAACGGCTCTTTCGAAAGGATGGATGGATGGATGGATGGATGGATGGATGGATGGATGGACCGACCGACCGCTTTCTTTTTTCTTTTCTTTTTAAAAAGGGAAACGCTTTCCCGTCCGGAGTGTTCCCCAAATTCTGCATGGATGCTTAACGAGGTGATTTTTTTAAAAAAAGCAAAAAAAAAACGGAAACCATTTACGAAGGATGTAGAGCAGAGAGATTTCAACAAATCTATTCCGGTTTATCTTTAGTTGGTGTGTTGTTGCTTTTCTCGGATCCCAGGTTTTGCCGGTTGTTTACCCGCTTGGCGCGCTGGAAGAATAATATATGTATATATATATTTCTTCCTAGCCAGAAACTCTGTTGAAACCTCGAAACCTTTAACTACAGTTCTAGTTCTCTGGGCAGAGTTAACTGGACGGAAAGATCGAGCACGCAGACATTTTTTTCCGGAACTGGATTGGACTCAAAGGGAATTCAAGGCAGTCCAGAGCGCCAAGAATTTTTTGCCCAAATGGAGTATACAGGAAAAATATGGGTAGGATACGTGGCTGCTTTAGGGACATTTTATTATGATTTTTTTTTAAAAAAAAAACTGGGATATTCCTACCCATTACTCCCGTTGTGTACGAGTACACTGGGAATTCTAGGCCTGCGGATGATGAGTGTTGTAGTCCACCATTGGTTGTCTATGGAAATTCTCGTGTCCCAAAGGTGCATTTTTTGTTTCAAAAGAGAACTGGACTTTCTTTGTTTTTCCTTGAAGATGTTTCGCTTCTCACCTGAAGAAGTTTCTTGCATGACAAGAGAAATGTTTTCAAGGGGAAATAATAAATGAAACAGTGAGCCCAATTGCCTTTTGAAAAGAGCACGTTTGGTCCAACGGGAGAGAAAGAGATTGATTGGGATACGGTTTTATTTTCCTCAGCCAGCCTGAGACCGAATAAGAGATCGTGGTGTGGGTGTGCCTAATACTGGAATGAAAAGGGGATAAACCTTTTTTTTCCCAGTTTGCTTTTCTTGAGTTGACTTGTGAATCAGGACAGAGGGAAGGAAAGAAGGAAGGAAGGAAGGAAGGAAGGAAGGAAGGAAGGAAGGAAGGAAGGAAGGAAGGAAGGAAGGAAGGAAAAGGAAAATAATAGAAATAGGAAGGAAGGCAAGTGGGAAGAAGGAAAAAAGAAAATCAAATAAGAAAGAAATGACAGGAAGGAAAGAGCGGGAGGAGGGAGCGGGAGGAGGAGAAGGAAGGAAAACAGGAAGAAAGAAAAAAGGGAGAAAGGGAGGAAAGGAAGGAAGGAAAGAGAGGGAGGGAGGAGGAGGGAGCAGGAGGAGGAAGGAAAATGGGAAGAATAAAGGGAATAAAAGGGGAAAGGGAAGGGAGGAGGAAGTGGGGGGACGGAACGAAGGAAGGAAAATAATAAGAATAGGAATAGGAAGTGAGAAGAAGGAAAAAAGAAAATAAGATTGAGAAAGAAAGGGAAGGAAGGAGAGTACGAGGGGAGGAGAGAAAGAAAAAAGGAAAGAAAATGGAGAAAGGAAGGAAGGAGGGAGTTTGGGGGAAGGAAGGAAGGAAGGAAGGAAAGAAGAAGGAAGGAAGGAAGGAAGGAAGGAAGGAAAGAAGGAAGGAAGGAAAGAAGGAAGGAAGGAAGGAAGGAAGGAAGGAAGGAAGGAAGGAAGGAAGGAAGGAAGGAAGGAAGGAAGGAAGGAAGGAAGGAAGGAAGGAAGGAAGGAAGGAAGGAAGGAAAGGAGGAATCTTCGAGGCTGGGAAAAAAGAATCGTGTTCCTGGGTCATTCCTGCCCACTTCCACCCTGTCCCTTTTAAGAAATCCAGGAGCGGCTCCTTCCCTCCCACAAAAAAAATATACAATGGGGGGTAGATGCCCCCACCCCAGTGTTCCCTCGCCTCCCATTTCCCACCCACAGTTTCCACCAGGGAAGTTGAGCCGCTTCTTAACGTTTTTTTTTTTTTTTTAATCCTCGGAGTAAGCCTAAGCCTTGGCAAGTGAGGTTTTTCTCTCTCTTTTTTTTCCCCCGCCACACCTCCCTTTTCTCCCCTCCTCCAATTCGTCTTTTGTTATTCTTCGGATCCGTCTTAGCAGCCGGGATCTTGCATCAGCTTTCTGACCCTTTTTTTAAAAAAGAAGAAGTGGGGGAGAGAAATTGAGCGAGGAGAGGGCCAGGCCCCCCGCGGCTTATCCTTTTTAGGGGCTGCGCTCCAGTCGAGATTCGCACCGCTAAAGGATTTCAAGGGGAAAAGGTTAAAAGAATAGATTTTTCTCTTTCTCTCCCCGCTCCCTGCTCCCCCCTTCCCCTCTGATGACAAATCCGAAGAATACCTTAGTCCCATCTCCGGCTTCTTAAAGGCGAAAGGAAAAAGAAGAAGAAAGAAAGAAGGAAGAAGGAAGAAGGAAGGAAAAAGAAGAAGAAAGAAAGAAGGAAGAAGGAAGAAGAAGAAGAAGAAGAAGAAGAAGAAGAAGAAGAAGAAGAAGAAGAAGAAGAAGGAGGAGGAGGAGGAGGAGGAGGAGGAGGAGGAGGAGGAGGAGGAGGAGGAGGAGGAGGAGGAGGAGGAGGAGGAGGAAAGAGAGGAAGAGAAAAAGAAAGAGAAAAAGAAATGTTGAAATTTTTGAAATTTTGCTAAAGGCGGCCAGAAATTCCGGGCGTTCAAATCCGTGCACCGGGACGATGGAATGGAGGTGGGGGCAGAAATCCCCCCCCCCCGAAGAACCCCTCGATCTGCAAACATCGGAAAGAGCACCCTTCCTTGGTTTTCGTTTGCTTGCTTGCTTGCTTGCTTGCAAGTGGATCTATTTTACAACACACGCACACAGAGAGGATAAACCCAGATCTGCGGGGCTTCGGAGAAGGAACGTGGTGGAAAAATAATTCGAATGATTTTTTTTTCCGCCCTGCGTTGCAAACCCACAGATTGAGGGGAAGAGCGAGCGAGCGAGCGGTTAAAGGTTGTCGGGTTTTCATTGATGGATTGGTTTGTTTTAAAGGGTTGTGTTTTTTTTCCCCCCTCTGCCGGATAACAAAAGCTCCTGCCGCGATTCTCAGCCCAGAACCGAAGAGTAAACCCACCCATTTCGCTAAAGTGAGGGACTCCACGATAGTCTGAAGAGCCGCGTCTTGGATGCAGAAAAGCAGGCAAGAGGTTGGAGAATTCGTGTTTTTAGGGTAACTTGCGACGGCAAAGGCTTGGCTGAGTTCGGAGCGGGTCGCCTTGGCCGGTTATCTGCTGTGGGATTATCCGTCCGTCCGTCCGTCCGTTCATTCATTCATTCATTCATTCATTCATTCATTCATTCATTCATCCACCCGAACGTCCATTCGTCCGTCCATTCTTCCTTCCTTCCTCCTTCCCTCCCTTCTTCCCTTCCCTCCCTTCTCTCCCTCCCTCCCTCCCTCCCTCCTTCCTTCCTTCCTTCCTTCCTTCCTTCCTTCCTTCCTTCCTTCCTTCCTTCCTTCCTTCCTTCTTCCTTTCCCTTCCCTTCCCTTCCCTCCCCTTCCCTTCCTTCCCTTCCTCCCCCCTTCCTTCCTTTTCTTTCCTTCCTTCCTGGGTGAGATAATGGGGGGGGGGGTGTAGCCCCGCCTCGAGTCGGGTGGGATCCAAGGAGCTGAGCCTTCCCCCCTCCACCCCATCGAAATCAACAGAGCTTTGCCCTGTCTACGCCGAGCCCTCTGCCGAAGGGCCGGATCCCATGGAAAGCAACGGGCCGGCTACTCAGCCGGGACTTCAAGGCTGACGCCGGGGAAGGGGGAGGAGGCCGGTCCGGATTGTGTCCGGGTCCCGGGACAAGTGAGGCCTGCGGGGTGCGGGGTGCGGGAAGCTTTCGAGGGTCCAGGATTTCAACAGAAATGGGGAAGGGCCGCTAAACTGTCGGGGAGGGGGTGGCTTTTCAGCAGGATCTATGCCGTAGATCTCTTTCTCTTTCTGCCCTCTCTGCCTTTCCTCCGCTCGATTTGGCGAGGTAATCTGGTAGAATAGAACGGAATAGAAATAGAAATAGAAATGGGTATGGAATGGAATGGGATGGAATGGAATGGAATGGAATGGAATGGAATGGAATGGGATTGGATAGGATAGAGTGGAGTAGAGTAGAGTAGAACAGAGCAGAGTTGAGTAGAGTAGAGTAAAATAGAGTGGAATGAAATGGAATGGAGTGGAGTGGAGTAAAATAGAATAAAATAGAACAAGGAATAGGAATAGGATTAGGAATAGAATAGAATAGAATAGAATAGAATAGAATAGAATAGAATAGAATAGAATGGAATAGGAATAGAGTAGAGTAGAGTAGAGTAGAGAGTAGAATAGAATAGAATAGAATAGAATAGAATAGAATAGAATAGAATAGAATAGAATAGAACAGAGAACTGGAATAGAATGGAATAGGAATGGAATGGAATAGGAATGGAGTAGAATAGAGTAGAATAGAGTAGAATAGAATAGAATAGAATAGAATAGAATATATTCTTTATTGGCTAAATGTGACTGGGCACACAAGGAATCTGCCTTTTGGTGCATGGTCTGTCCTCACCTAGGACCTGTACGAACCCCAAGGATAAGGCGGACTTGGTCCCTAGTGGGTGGGGATCTCGTCCCCGGTGGACACCGTATTGGCAAAGCTCTGGAGGGGGAATCTGGTTGTAGTTTCGCGTGCGTTTCTTGGCACGTCAGCTCCGTTGGGCCCAGGGCGCCAAAAAAGGCCCCGCGAGGCCACGCCGTGAGCGGAGCGCGGTCCGACGCGCGGGAGCGGGGCGTTTAACCGCGAAGAAGCTGTGCCTCGGCCGTTGGGCGTTAGGAGCGAGCAAGCGGACCTCAGTCCGCGCCTTCTTGGCAGCGCGAGTTGCCCGTGTGTGTGTTCTCACGAGCTGCTGGATCTGGTGGGGTTGCAACCTTTGGGGTTCGCGCCGCAGACGGAACCCTAAAGTAACTCAGGCCCGCCGAGTTCATTTCCCCCCACCCGCCACCCCCCAAGATTAAAAACACGGGAGTTTAGCACGCGGGCCGAACGCAGCCGCCCAATTTGCAGACCGTTTCATTTGGAGGGTTGTGTGAAGCCGGGCCTGGCCCTGCAAAACAGGGGAAACGAAACGCGGTGTTTTTTCCCGGCGGGATTTTTTTGGGGTGGGGGAAGGTGGGGGGTTGAGCCGGAGACGGCCGCAGGGGGTCCCTTCTTCGTTCCTTGCCGGAGTGGGACGCTCGGTGCCCCTCCCCTCCCCTATTCCTCGCCTCTGGCCGCGACTGCGGGGTGCCGGGCTTGAAACGACCCCCTCGCGGAAGGCGCGGACCGGGTTCGGGCGGGTGGGAAGGAGGGAAGGCGAAAGGCGTCGTTGGAGAGGTTGTAAGTCGTTCGGAAGAAACGCGGAGCCGGGTTACGCAGCCCTCCCCCCGCCTCCTTCTCCCCTCCTTTCTCATTCGACGCCTTGATTTCTCCCCCTCCTCCTTCGGTCTCCAACCCTCACCCCCCCACACACACACACACCCGCATCCCGTTTTCCTTTCCTACGTCCTCTTCTTACTCTCTTCACCCCTTTCTCTCCTCTGACCCAGCTTTTCAAAACACCAAGGTTATCCTCCCGGCCTTCGCGGACCTCCGCCTTCCCCGCCTGCCTTTCTCTCTTCTGCCCCCAAGCTTGGCGTCCCCTGCCCTCCCCTCCTCCTCCTCCTCCTCCTACCCCCAGTATCTTACCTTCCTCCCCAGCCTGGTGATTTCCATCTCACCCCTCCCACATCGCGACCCCCCTCCCTCCACCTCGGGCGCGATCCCTCTCTTTCCCTCCAACACCCATGGACGGCCCCTCTCCCTCTGCGCCCCCAACGCCAACCCCACCCCCTAACTCGCCAGCCCCCTCTCTGGCCCCTCCACAGCGACCCCCTCCCCAACGTGCCCTTCCCCTCCCACCCCCCACAAGCCTCCCTTTACCCAACCCGATGGACCCCCTTCCCTTCTCCTTCCTTCCTTCCTTCCTTCCTTCCTCCACCTAGTGACCCCCTCCCCGGGCATCTCTTCCGATCGGAGTGGCTCCTTCTCTCCTCACCCTCACCCCCGCATTGCACGCGTCCCTCCCCGTTCCAAGAGCATCTTTAACAGCCGGAGGCGAACTTGGGCCCGGCTATGACGTCATGGCGTCCCGATGTAATCTCTGGCGCTTGCTCGCCCAGCCGGCAGATGCGCTTCGAAGTCGGGCGGGAGAGCCGAGAGCACATGGAGACGGAGAGCGGCGGCGGGGGTGGGGGGAGAGGAGGAGGGCGGGCGAGGGGGGCACGAGGCAACATTTTCACTTGGATCAGCTGAACCCCTAGGCGGGGGGTCTTCTCCCCCCGCTTCCCCTCCAGTTCGCAGTCGTCGTTCTCCCGAGGAAGTTGGCAAAATCAGCCATGTGGGGAGGGGGAGAAAGAGAGAAGGAGAGAGAGAGAGAGAGAGGGGTGGAAAGAGAGAAAGAGAGAGCTAGGCCAGAGAGCTGAGGGAAAGATGGGGGGAGTGGGGGGAGGGGTGAAGAAGGATAAGGAAGAAGAGAAAGGGGGAGAGAGAAAGAAAGAAGGAAAGAAAGAAAGGAAGGAAGGAAGGAAGGAAGGAAGGAAGGAAGGAAGGAAGGAAGGAAGGAAGGAAGGAAGGAAGGAAGGAAAGCTGCGCTGGAGCGAAAGCGGAACACCCTTTTCAAGGTGTCTCCGCGCTCGCACCCTTCTTCCCTCCGCTGCACCTTCTCAGGTCTTCCTTTAAAATCGGACTTTAAAAGGAGGAGGAGAAATCCGAAGGGGCAAAATGGCAACCGCCTCACCAATCCGCACCGGGGTTTTTCCCCCCCCACCCCCCGTTAAATCAAAGATCCCCAAAACGGATAAAAAAGAAAGAAAACGCAAAACGGAGGAAGAGAGAGACGAGCGAGGCGCGCCTTCCAGATTCCACTCCGCCAGCCCAGGGCGCTCCTTAGATTATCCCGCTTTGAATTCGAATTCTCTCCCGGAGGCCGCCGAAGAGAACATTCGGAGCGGCTCCTGCTTGCTCGCGTCCCGGAGGCGTTTCTGGTGGACTAAATCAGCGACCGGAGATTTATATATACTATTCAGTGTGAGTGTGTGTGTGTGTGTGTGTGTGTGTCCTTGTATCGGTGTGTAATTTTGGAATCTTTCTTCCCTTCCTCCCTCCCTCTCTTCCTTCTCTTCCTCCCTCCTCTCTTCTCTTCCTTCCATCTCTTCCTCCCTTCCTTCTCTTCCTCCCTCCCTCTCTTCTCTTCCTTCCATCTCTTCCTCCCTTCCTTCTCTTCCTCCCTCCCTCCCTCTTCCACCCTCCTCCCACCCTTCCCTTCCCTTCCTTCCTTCCTCCCTTCCTTCCTTCCTTCCTTCCTTCCCTTCCTCCTTTTCCCTCCCTCTTCCACCCTCCCTCCCACCCTTCTCTTCCTTCCTTCCCTCCCTCCCTTCTCTTCCTTCTCTTCCTCCCTCCCTTCTCTTCCTTCCTCCTCTTCCACCTTCCCTCCCACCCTTCTCTTCCTTCCTTCCCTCCCTCCTCCTCCTCCCTCCCTCCCTTCCTTCCCTCCCTTCTCTTCCTTCCTTCTCTTCCTTCCTTCTCTTCCACCTTCCCTCCCTCCCTTCTCTTCCTTCCTTCTCTTCCTCCCTTCCTTCTCTTCCTCCCTCCCTTCTCTTCCGTCCTTCCTTCCTTCTTTTCCTCCCATCCTCCCTTCTCTTCCTTCTTTCCCTCTCTTCCTTCCTCCCTCCCTTCTATATATGGACATCCTGAAGCACCCCTTCTCTCCACCTTCCCCGCGCCTCAATCGGAAGCGCTCCGGGTGCTCGCGAACTGTTCCGAACCGGGGGTTGTTGCAACGCGTGTGCGTGTGGACGGCTGCGGAGGTGGGAGCGGCGCAGCTCCTGGTCAGGAACGCGGGTGTCTCTCCCTCCCTCCCTCCTCCTCCCCCCCCCCTTGGTTCCGCAAAGTCCAGATGCGCGGGAGACACCCCCTTTTTCCCTGCCTACCTCTCGCGGCTGGGGGAGACGGGGCGGGGAAGGGGGGGGGGTCGAGAAGACGTGCGCGGGGGGGGGGGACTCGGGGGTACAGAGACGAAACCTGCTGGCGGAGCTTTCTCGGGACGAAAATTAGGGCGCTGCGCAAAAAACCCGCTTCTGAGTTCCGAGTTGCGGGGATTAAACGGGAGGTCCGTTGGGGTGGGGGTGGGGGAGAGAGAGGGGGGGAGGGAGAGAGAGAGAGATGGATGCTTGTTCCGAGGAGGGTGGCGAGGAAGAGGAGGGAAGATCTGCTTCCAAGCCCAGGAGGCTTGGAATTGAGGTCGCGAAGATGGGGGTCGTTTCTTTGTTTCTTCTCCGCGCGGATCTGGACAGAACAGAAACGTTTGGAGGGGTGTTTTGGTTTGGGGTTTATTTATTTTTTGCGGGCTGCGGATTTTGATTTACAAGAGAGAGAGGAAACCCGCGCTTGGAGCGAACGGGACGGGGCAGAATGAGGAAATGGGTAGGATTGGGGAGCGGCGGAGAGAGGTGGGGAGAAGGAATGGGGCATCCGCTGAGATAAAATACCTTCTAGAACGAAGGCAGGCTGGTTGGGGCTTTTGACTGGTCACCAAGGACCAGCTCGGGGAGTTGAAATTGAAGGGTTGTAGAGGCAAGGCTCCGTGTGTTCTCGGTGCACACACATACACACACGCACGTATACACATTCTTTTTTTTGTGGCACAGGTTTGAAAATCCTGTGTGTATGTGTGTGCGTGTGCGTGTGCGTGCGCGCGCCTGTGCCCTTGTATCAGTATGTAATTTTGAGAGCTTTCCTTCCTCCCTCCCTCTCTCCCTCTCTCCTCTACTCCTTTTTTCCTCTCATCTCCTCCCTCCCTCCTTATTTCCCATCTCCTTCCTTTCTTCCCTCTATCTCTCTCTCTTCTCTCCCCTCCTTTCTGCCTCTCACCTCCTCCCTCCCTCCTTATTTTCCCATCTCCTTCCTTCCTTCCTTCCTTCCTTCCTTCCTTCCTTCCTTCCTTCCTTCCTTCCTCCCTCCCTCCCTCCCTTCCTTCCTTCCTTCCTTCCTTCCTTCCTTCCGTCCTTGTCTCCCTCCTCTCTCTCTCTTCCTTCCTTCCAACTTCCCTTTCCTTCCTTCCTTCCTTCCTTCCTTCCTTCCTTCCTTCCTTCCTTCCTTCCTTCCTTCCTTCCTTTCTTGGGGTGGGAATGAGGAAGGAGAAAGAGAACAAAATGTGCTTTTACGTCGATTTGGTTTTTTTCTTTTCCATGTGTGGGTCAGATTGGACCTATTGGGGGGGTCAGCCTGGAGAAACTGGAAATTTGTGCCCCCTCCTTCCCCCCCCCAAAAAGAAATAAAACATCGGAGGAAGCCATCTTCATCTGGGGACGGTGGGGGGTGGGGGGTGGGGGGTGGGCTGCAGTGTGAGGTTGTACCGCGCGCGCACACTGCAGTGGCGTAGGAGGAAGGTGTAACGTGTGTGGTGGTTGCCGCATGTGATTAGCTGTGCTGCCCTCTGCGGGTGGAAGGAAGTGAGCCATCCCGAGTGGGGGCCGAGCGCGCGCGAGGCGGTGGGCGTGAAGGATGCCTATATTTCGGCCGGCTGCAGCCTATTGGGGGAGAAAAGGGGGGGTGGGTGGGTGGGTAAGGAGCTGCATCTGGAATCGAGGGCGACGAGGGATCGCGAAGAAGGGGGCTGCTCGTAGCTCCCTCAGCTTTTAAGCCGGGCACATTAGCGGCCGGGGGTTTGAGGGACGGTGCATCGATGGATTTCTGCAGGATTGTGCCGAAGCAAGGTTGTTGTTTGCACACCCGGGTGGTGTTGGTGTTGGTGGCGAGTTGTGGTTTAAGCTGGCATTAGTCCTAAGAAAGCGACCAAGGGTGTCTCTCTCTCTCTCTTCTGTCTCTCTCTTTTTGGCTCAGTGTGCAAGAAAATGCGGGCTCTGGAGTATACATCTGGCAGTGTGCAAAGGGAATCAGACTTCATGCAACCTTAAGGAGCCGTTCTCCTCAGTTGCACACACACACACACACACACACACACACACTGCATCTCCCTTGGCTTGCCCACACTTCCTGGGCCCTTCTCTCCGTGTTCACAGCGGACCTTGATTTAATGTCCATACAATTAAGGCACGCGGTGAATGCCAAGAGATCGGTTCCCTCGACCGCCCAGGTCACAGATTAGGGTGCTACCGCTGCCCTTCCCTCCCTCTCTCTTCCCCCCCACCCAACATGGAGAGGTGTTGACTTCCAAAATGAGAGCTTCTGCATCCCTTTGGGGGCTCTCTGCCGAGGCCGGAAAGGATGAGGAGGAAAAGCGATCCCTGGTCCATCACGACCATCCCATCCCCAAGGGGCTGTGATGACCCCAGGAAAGACAGAAGGCAGGGTGTTGAATTCATAAAACCTCCCAAACTTGATTGGCTAACCGTGGTTTTGATTCTTACCTTCTCTGGGCGTTGAACGGATCTACCCATCTTGGTTGGTTTGGAGTTTGATGGCAAAGTGCCAATCAGAAGCATGATTGATTCAGGAAACATAACCTCAAGTTAAGCCTATGTTATCTGGCAAGGTTGCCTTTTATAAGCCCAGCAATATAATCCTACTCCTAGCTTCTTCTTTTTTTTTTTTGAAATTAACATAATCAGAGATTTGAGGATGTCAACAGCATAGACCCATTTCATAGACTTGTAACACTGAGGCCCATCCTGGCCTTTTTCACTGCAGATGGTTTTCTTAACTATTGCAAGAGATAGCATTCTCAGCAAACAAGGCATCTCCTAACAGAATCCATATAATGCCAGTTTTGAATAAATGTTGACCTCTAACTACGAGAAAGGGTCTTTAGCCTGTATTTTTTTTAATATTAGTGGCTATTTTTTTCACATCTAAAAGCATCACCAATAGGACAACTTTAGTGTTTTGTTGTTATGATTATTCCACTAGAAATATTCCTATCTAAGCTGAAAATGAGTAGGCAAATTTACAGGACCTTCTCTGTCATCATCATCATCATCATCAATAATTTCTGTTTATTTTAAGTCTAAATATAGTTGGATGTAATGTCAGTTTCGTTTTCCTTCAGTGCATATTTTCCCAGTAATAAAAAACAACGTTAAATATACTATATCTAATTCAAGACTGATAATGTTTTAATCATTTTCTGTTGTTTCTTTGCAGGTGATTAAAATGGCTATACTGACATCTTGTTCTGATGACTTGCAATTAAAATGTATTTTTACCCCATGTCCCTGGTAAGCTGTATGCTTGCTTGCTTACCAATGCTTGCTTACCAATATATAAATATATATATAGTAAATATTATAGATAGATAAATAGATATAGATATTAGATAGATATATATATATACACATATATTTTCTCTTGCGACTGCCTACCAATTACCCAGTTTATTAATTAGTTTTCAGCTGAGTACAGAATTCTGCATCAAATGCAATGCTTTTTTTAAAAAAATTAGGATGCAGGTAACTGTGTGAACTATGATCTTTGGCCTCTTAAGCACACCCCAAAAATGCTGACTGTTGGAAGACCCACATATGCACATCAACAAAGAGTAAAAGCCATAAGTATCTAAATATTTCAGCGTTCTGACTTACGTATCAGGTGGGTTGTTCATCGGTTGCCTTTTTTTACATTAGAACTGATCACAAAATTATTTTGTAGGGTTGACTCGAGGGTAATATAGAAAGCAATAAAATACAGAGATATATTCTGTGTAATTCCCAATGTAAGATTTTCAGTAAAAACAATTTTCTATATCTATCTATAGATAGATGATAAATAGATAGATAGATAGATAGATAGATAGATAGATAATTCACAGCAAGGGAATGTCTGATAGCTCCTGATATAGGTAGATTAGAGTGTACAAATTTAAAAATAAAGGATCTATCTGTTGTATTGAAAGTGGAACCTCCTTTACGGTTTTATTAGCATACATGTAGCAGCCACATGCGATTGGGGTGGGGTGGGGAATAATTCATTTATCCAATTTTTTTTTTTTAAAAAAAACCAAGGAGTCAGTCCTAATAGGAAACAATGCAAAGAACAGACAGGTGTCGATTTAACAAAATACTTGAACAACATCATTAGCCTCTGAAATTGGTGGGGTATTTTTTTTTCCTCCCCTCCGTGCAGGGTAAACATTTTCTTCCCCAAACGTTAAATGAAAATGTCAGAACAATTAATTTACATTAAGTCCTTATTCACAAGAGCCATCTGCCGCAGCTTGTACAGGATCTATCTGCATCAAACAGCGCCACTTGCTGGCGAGGTGTCAGTAAGACACATTTTAGGGTTTTTGGGGGGGAGTGCTTAAAAATCGTCTGCATTGGCGGTTTTTTTAATGTAAATTTTTTGTGTTTGTGAGGGTTGGGAGATTGTGGCACGGGTGCCTTGTCCTCCCAGAAAATAAAGCCTTAAGAGAAATGTAGGAGCCTGGTTTCTGCTTTTTCTGCTTCTCTCTTGGCATGTTATTTTATAAACTTTGTATAAAAATATTATATCTAAGATAATAAACATTGTGATTGTTATAAAACCAAAGATTCTACGTCAGTGCTTTTATCTGTATGCTGTGGTCTGCTTTAGCGTCAATATAAGGATCAGAATTTACTCTCATTTGTTTAAATTTTTCCTACTGTACTTGTCAATCCATTTAGTTGCAGAGGTCGCCTTCGACTTGCAATCACAACGGAGCCCAACATTTCTGTTGCCAAGTGAGAAATTTGTTAAGTGAATTCTGCCCCGTTTTACGAACTTTCTTGCCACCACCGTTAAGTGAATCGCTGCAGTTGTTACATTAGTCACACGGTTGTTAAGTGAAACCTTGACTTTGCTTGTGGGAAGGTCGCAAAAGGCGATCACGGGACACCTTGGGACACAGCAACAGTCATAAGTATGAGTCAGTTGCCAAGTGCCGTAGTTTTGATCAGGTGACCACAGGGATGCTGCAAATGGCCGTAAGGGTGAAAAATGGTCATACGTCACTTTTTTCAGTGATGCAACTTCGGATGGTCACTAAGTGAACTGTTGTAAGTCGAGGACTACCTGCACTGCATTTTGGTTTATCCACCAGAAGACACGACAGATTTGATCCAGATTTGAAGTGACCATTTAGAATTGCCATTGACATAGATTCCCACTCATTTCAATCGGCTTTCTTCAAACGGGATTACTCTTCTCTGGTTAAATGTTCACACCGTCTGGAAATTTCTAGAATAGAATGGAGTTGGAAGGGACTTGGAGGTCTTCTAGCCCAGTGGTCGCCAACCAGCGGGCCAGGGACTACTGGTGGTCCGTGAGAAAAATTTTGGTGGTCTGCAGAGAAATGTCCCCAAAGCAATTAATCCAGGCTGTGCAGGAACACAAGGCTGCGCCACCCACATGGCCTGCGGGAACACAAGGCTTGTGTCGCTTGCATTGCGAGCAACATGAGGTAGTGAGGGGAGAGGGGGGAAGGGCGGAGTGGGGGAACTTGCCCCACACGCCTCGCCTGGCCACCAGGCTGTTTCTTTCCGCTTCTTTCGCCTGCTTTTGGCTATACGCAAGGAAAGCAAAAGTCTTTCTTTCTCTCCCCCAAACTCTACCAGAAATGAGTCTTTGGGACCCTCCCCACTTTATCTCCTTAAGTCCCAGTTCCCAGGTGTGGCTTGTGAAGAGGGGCGGGGCGCTCTCCTCCCAAGTTGTTGGGTCGGCCTATGCTGTTCCTGCCTCCTCTCCACTCTCCTTGCTCAGGGATCAGGAGGGAGCCGTCCTTGCTCGTCGCCTGAGCTCCATCATGTCTCATCTCCACCACCTGTCCTCTCTTCCCCCTTCTTTCGGTCGTCCTGCCTCTGTTCAGCCATCCCAAGCCTGAGGGACTCATGGCTGCCTCACCCTGCTCCTTCCCGTGTTCCTCCGAAGCCAGCGAGGCCGCCCCACCAACCTCCGTCGGCCCCAGCTCTGGCGCGTCATCCTCCGCGGACTCAGGCTCTGAGGGGGCTATGATAATAATGCTAATAGTTTGTCTGGAGTTGTACAGGTGTTCCTTGACTTATAACAGTTCACTTAGTGACCCTTCAAAGTCACAATGGCAGAGAAAAAAGTGACTTTAGGACCATTTGTCACACTTTATGACGGTTGCAACTGCTCTATGATCATGTGTCCAAAATTCAGAGGTTTGGCAACTGCCTTGTACTTAATGACGGTTGCAGTGTCTCTGGATCACGTAATCCCATTTTGCGACCTGACAAGCAAAGCCAGTAGGCTGAATAACCATGGTAGTAACGAATCAACTGCAGCAATTTGTTTAACCACCGTGACAAGAAAGGTCATAAAATGGGGCAACACTCAAATTCCTCACTTAATGACAAACATTTTAGGCTGAGTTGTGGCTGTAAGTCGAGGACTACCTCTATAGTCATTCTCAGTGGCTCCTGAGCTTATCCTGAAATGATGACTTTGAAACCAGGCAATGTTTCCCATCCATCTAAACAAGGTTTTTTCCTAAACTTTAGCAATTTCCAGGTATAATTTCCAACATAACCGTTGCTGAGACTTCTGGGAGTTGAAGTCCACACGCCTGGAAATTGCCAATGTTGATAAACCTCGATCATACCTTGACCAACCGCAACAAAGATGCAGTTATTTTAATTGGGGGAAGCATCTGTTTCAAGGTCTACGTTGGAGAAAACTTGGTGCTAAAATCAAAACCAGAGATGTCTTATTTGAATTGGATTGACTAGCTCACGAAGACATATCTAATACCATGATACCAGATAGAATGAACAAAGACCAATTGCTTTGAATTTTGTCCAAGCTTCCCTGAAGCCATCAAATAAAGATCCCATTTTTTTAAAAAAAATATAATTACACATTACAAGCTTTCTGAATTGAAAGAAGAGATCTATGGTATATTGTCTCTCCAGATGAAATGGGCAGTTAAAAAAAAATGAAAAATAAATGTAAATAAGTTAAGTTGGTGTAGGTGATTTCAGGCGTGGGAACTTAAACATTGTCCGTTGCATGTCGTATGAAATGAGGTGTTTACTAAGCCATAATTTTCTCCCTTTTTGGTATAGGATCATGTGTTTTGTGCAAGTATTTTCAGAGTTGGTTTGTAAAAATTATAATGACCACAAGATGGCAGCAGAGATGATGAAACCTGCAACCCTTTTCTGCCACCTAGTGGCCATTGAATTCTGCAGACCAGATCTGATAGCTCTAGAGCAGCAGTGAGCAACTATGGCTCCCTCTATGACACGTGGACTTCAACTCCCAGAATTCCTAAGCCAGCCACAGGTCATAAAAGGGCCATAGTTGCCCACCTCTGATCTAGTTTAACTCATTCTATAAACTCAGCCAACACACATTCCATCTTATGAAACTGGATAGCATCACATGAACAAAAGTTCAGGACTGATGGCTCCTGGCACAATCCGTCAAAAGATACTATGCGACGATTCTATATTTTATATGTGGCTGATTTTTCTGGGGATGAGAATGTCTCGGGGAAACCTGCCCTCTCAAATTTTACAGACAAGCTTAAAGTAATCTGGATCGGTCATCGGGACTAGAGGTTTTGCCTTCCGAATTTTCGGACTCATGCGTAAGATCTAGATTGTTGGACAAGCAGGCTCAAAAACAGCCAGGGAAGTGATTGAAGCCTGGGAAACATACTCCTCAGCAGTCAACAGAAGTGTGATGACCCAGGGTACGGGATACAAAATAGACACAGTCACAAAAACCCAGTGAAGCCCCTTTTATTCTTTCACTTTGCTTCCAAGCTCCAAATATCCTTGACAGAATACTAAAAAACTCCCACATGAACAGTTACAAGAAGGAGGAAAAAAAGCAACACAAACCAGGCAAGATAAGGGCTGGAGGACGTCCATAGGTAACACACACTGGGAAGGACGCAAAACTTAGAGAGGAACCATAAACTAGAGACATTTCCACGCTTTGTTTCCAGCGTTCGCCCATATGCATGTCCGTCCTCTTATTCAGTTGTCACAGCTGCAGCCCATGAAGAGGATCAAGGCCCTCTCTCCTCCTGAGTAGACCACATCTCTCCCTTATCCTCTCCTCCCTGCGTGCCCTAGGATGGAGAGGGGATGGGCCTGGGTCCTCCTCTGACTGCTCAGCCGGCCTCTGCCCTTCTCCAGCCTCCTCCACAATCTCCGGAGCCACCCTTCCACTCCCTGTTGGCTGTTCCTCCTCTGACTCAGAATCGGTCTCCACCAGGGGCATGAAAAGAAGTGAGGATTTACCTCCTATCAAATACTTAGAAGGCGAGGGCTGGGTACAGAGGCGCGATTCTGCCGGTTCAGACTGGTTTGGGCGAACACCTAGCTCTGATGATCACCTGGCTCCAAATCGGTTCACTCCGACGATAATGTGGGCCCCTGTGCTATACTCACTTATATCTGCTCAACCGATTCACGTGGCAGAGTGGATTGCCATGCCTCACCTATGTTACTTCCCCGAAGTAACATTGAAAGTAATTTTGAAAGCTGTGCACATGTGGAAAGCGTGCAATTAGCAAACCGGTCAGTGGTGGTATTCAACTGGTTCTGCCCGGTTCTGGAGAGCCAGTAGGAGTGATGAGCAGCGGAGACCAAACCGGTTCTCTCCACTGCTCTAATGGCTCCGCTGATGGGCCCACCTGCCCACCTGGGCTCCCATACGCACCTTTATCTGCTGAATTTGATGCGCAGCCGCTTTGCGCTGCACAGAATAGCGCCGCCTGGCAGCTGCTGAAGTGACCAGGATCGTGCAGGCCTTCAGGAGGTGAGTTAGAATGCCTCTGCGCCTGCGCAAAGTGTGCGCTTGGCGCGTGCATGCACCACAAAGTGTGTGCACATGCACAAAGCATGCCCACCAAGCCACGCCCACCGAACCAGTGGCAACAATATTTGAATCCCACCACTGGAACCGGTCGTTTACACTGGCGGCATCCCACCACTGGCTGGGCAGCACAAACAACAGCCAACACACCCCAATCAACACCTAAAAAGCCACTGGCAACAGGCCACCATAAATACCGTGCACAGAACACCACACCTTCTGTTGAAAGAAGTTCCCTGAGGATGGGTTCCAGCATGCATCCCAAAGCTTGGAAGACAAAATCTCTGATCCCGGTAACCAACCCAGTTTGAATCCTGCAACATTATCCTGGGACACTTATATTCTCCTTCATAATTTTAAGGTAAGGATGAAGGCTTCCCCTCTCCAGTCGTGTCCGACTCTAAGGTGCACTGCCCATCTCTGTTGTTTGGCGGAGGGAATCAGTGCTGTCCGAATACATTTTCCAGGGTCATGTGCCCAGCATGGCAACACACCTAAGATGGATGGAATGCTGTTAGTGATACCTAGTTATCTACTTGCATTAGCATGCTGTCGAACTGCTCAGTGAGCAGGAACTGGCCCCCTTGTGTCTTGAACTTTCCGGCTGACAAGCTCAGCGTCTTTAATTGTTGAGCCATCACGCCACCTCGGACAAGTTTAGCAGTTACAATAGGAACAAGTAGGGAAGATCCTTCAATGGAAATTAGGTTAGGGTGGTTGAAGGGGCGGGAGGAAGCCTGAAACCTGGGGACACTCAAGAGAAATGAACCGCCTTAGCCATGATCTCATGAGACACCTAAGGTAGCTACTTAATTAACTCCGTTTTTGAGGTCATACGATCACACTGAATCATAATCTTAACTCAATAGAGTACCTTGGCACCAAAAACGTTGAGTACCAAATAAATCTTTCCCATAAGGAATAATATAATGAGTCACAAACCAGCTGATACTGAAAAATTCTAGTTTGTGCATCGAGTACCCAACCAATAGCAATAGCACTTAGACTTATATTGCTTCACAATGCTTTTACAGCCCTCTCTAAGCAATTTTACAGGGTCAGCCTCTGGCCCCCGACAACCTGGGTGTGATGACGCAGGATGGGATACAAAAGCAACAAAGTCACAAAAACAGGTGAAGTCCCTTTAATTCCTTCAACTTGCCTTCAAAGGTTCAATTATTCTGACTGGAGAAAAAACTCCCCCACAAACAGTTGTGAAAAGGAAGAACTTCCGTTGAAACTCAAAATACATATAAATTATAAATAGAAAAAAACAACACAAACCATACTGAAGCAATTAATGAGACAAGGCAGGATAAGGGCTTGGAGACGTCCACAGATATCAAAATACACGCACTGGGAAGGACACCAGATAAGATAAGAACTGACAGACTAGAAATATTTTCACGCTTTGCTTCCAGCACTGGCCCATGCGCACTTTGCCCTTTTAAACATTCCTCCCAGCTGCAGCCCATGAAGGGGATCAAGGCCCTTTCCTCCCCCGTAGACCAGGCCATTCACGTTTCTCCCTTATCCGCTCCTCCCTGCGTGCCCTAGGATGAAGCGGGGATGGGCCTGGGTCTTCCTCTGAATCCCCAGCCAGCCTGTCCTCTTCCTCAGCTTCTTCCACAACCTCCAGAGCCACACTCCCACTCCCTGTAGGATGTTCCTCCTCTCCCTCGGAGTCAGATTCTAACAGGGGCATGACACTGTGTCCTCATTTTACCCACCTTGGAAGGACAGAAGGCTGAGTCGACCTGGAGCCTGGTGAGATTCAAACTGCCAAATTGCAGGCAGCTGGCAGTTAGCAGAAATAGCCTGCAGTACTGCACTCTAACCACTGCGCCCCTGCGGCTCAATGGATGAGTACCAGGACAAAAGTTTCACGCCAAAACGCACTGAATACCAAATTCGATGAATTTCAGAGCAATTGAATACCGAGATTCCACGTTACAAGTAGTCCTTGACTTACAACCACAACTGAGCCCAAACTAGATGTTGCTAAGTGAGAAATTTGTTACGTGAACTTTGCTCCATTTTATGACTTTTCTTGCCAGTGGATCACTGCAGTTGTTTAATTGGTAACGCCATTGTGAAGTGAATCTAGGTTTCTCCATTGACTTTGCTCATCACATGGTCATAAAATTACGTGACCCTGGGACCCTGCAACCTTCATAAATACGAGTCAGTTGCCACTGTCACAAACATGAACCAATTGTCAAGCCTCTGAACGTAAATCATGGATGCCACAACAGTTGTAAGTGTGAAAAAATAGTCGAAAGTTACTTTTTCAGTTCCGTCATATCTATGAACAGTCACTAAATGAACTGTTGTACGTCAAGGACTACCTATATATGCAAGACAATATCTGTTACACGCATCAAACAATCCAGCCATAGTAACACTGTTGATTTTTCAGCAGAACATGAAGCAATATGAGGACAAAAGTCAAAACTATGAGAATTAATGTTCCAGTCCATGAATTTCCAACATCAAAGGGATTGCAATCAATCTTATTATGAAACCAAGATTTTTGGATTGGGGGTGGGAAAAAAAGCTATAGTTTCCCCACATTATCTTAATGGAATAAAATGCCTTCATCCAGTTATCTTTAGAAATCCTTGACATAAAAGTGTTTGTCAACTCATAAAATATCTCTATGGTCTTTTTAGAGTTGCCAACAGAAAGGGAGGGGGGAGCAGTGCGGCAGCTTGCAAACCGAAACTGCATTCCATAAATGTTTCAAAGATAGTAGCTAGGTGATTGATGTTTCCGCCAAGCAAATATGTAACTGGAGAGCATGATTGATGACTTTTGGCTATGGATGTGTCCCATTGGAGAATGTGAATTGTGATACACCCAGAGGGTGGGGGGAAAACGAGGGTCAAGGGTGACAATGAATGATGTGTCTCAGAGTCGGCTACACCCAGGCTGTGCTGGCATGTTTACTCCTAATAAATTTTCTTTAAATTTTGGAAGTTTGGCTCGAGACTCATGATTTAAATGCGGGGTAGCTACCGGAGCCCTGACACTACCTGTATGTGCAGATCCAAGCAGTTGTTATGGTTTGTCACACAATCAAGCAGGCCAATCGCAGCTCAGTCACAGTCTGGATATTATTGAACTCCTCCGATTCCCTTGCTTCAACTTCTTCCATGTCTTTTGAAAAGATTCAGGGTGTCTTTGTCTATTGAATTGTACCCCACATTTATTATTTTTGCAAATAACTCAAGGCAGGAAATATATCCACGTTCCTCCTATTTTCCCCACAACAATAACTGTATGAGGTGGGTTGAACTGAGATTGTGTGACAAGTCCAAGGTCACCCAGTTGGTTTTCATGCCAGAGACGTAACTAGAACTCACCGCCTCCTGGTGATTGGCCAAAAGTCATCCATCCAGCTTTCATGCATGCCTAAGGCAGGACTAGAACTCACACTCTCCTGGTGATTGGCTCAAAGTTGACTAAGACGTTGATCCTTCTGAGGTCCATATAATGAGGACCCAGATTGTTGGAGGCAATAGGCTGGCTCTGTAAACCAATTCGAGAGGGCTGTAAATCAATATGAAGCAGTGTGTAGGTCTAAGTGCTGTTACTATGTGTTCAAAAAGCAATTAAGATCCTACAAAAACAAACAAACATCTTAGCACTGTTGGTCTCCTTCCCAAGCCACTCACACGGTGGTGGGATTCAAATTTTTTTACTACCGGTTCTGTGGGCGTGGCTTGGTGGGCGTGGCAGGGGAAAGATACTGTAAAATCTCCAGTCAGAGGCGGGATTTGCCGGTTCTCTGAACTACTCAAAATTTCCGCTACCGGTTCTCCAGAACTGGTCAGAACCTGCTGCATACCACCACTGAACTCACTCAACCTTGAGCAGGTCAGGATCGAACTGCAGACTGCGGCAGACTTAGCCTGCAATACTGGCATGGCATGGCATAGCATAGCATAGAATAACCACTTAGGCTTATATACCACTTCGCAGTGCTTTCAGCAATCTCCAAGCAGTTTACAGAGTCAGAGTTCTGCCCCCAACAACCTGAGTCCTCATTTTACCGACCTTGGAAGAATGGAAGGCTGAGTCAACCTTGAGGCGGTCAGGATCAAACTCCTGGCAGTGGGAATTCAGAATTAGCCTGTAATACTGCATTCTAACCACTGCGCCACCAAGGCTCTTTTCCCAACCAGTTGAGGTCACGTGATCACCGCTTGCAATCTTTTTGGCCAATTTCCAGCAGCCAAACATCCACTGGGGTGGGGTACTGGATTCCCTTAATGACTGCAGAATTCTCTTAAAGGCCATTGTGGAACTGGTCATAAAATCAGGTCTGACTCGTCTTACGATCACAACAACTTACAATAGAAATTCCAGTTTCAGCTATCATTGTACGTCGAGGTCTGTGCGTATTCAGTTGTATGTTTGCAAGAACGTGGTAAATATTGATTTTCAGCACTGGCTGCGTTAAACACATTAAAGGAAGAGGAGGAAGCGGCGGAACCACCACAATGAGCGCAGTGGTTGTTGCAACAAAATCTTGATGCTGCAAACTGAATTCAGAATAGGAAAGGAGGCTCCTGTTGGGTTTCTTGTACCAACATCCCCCCCATGTGGTTAAAAGTAGTAATTTCAATTTACTGCTTATGCCTTATGCTGCGGCTTTTTTTTTTTCCATACTAGAAGTTTTTCATTTGCATGGATGTCTCAAAGGTGCTTTTTGTTTGTGATCCAATATTTTTATGAGCTTATCCAAATATAAAATACAAAAGAAAATACTGGGAAAATAAGGGAAACAGAAAAGCACTGACTTCCGATTCCATTTGGTGCAGTAGAATAATATAATAACATCTAGCCTCAACTTTTTACTTCTGTATAATAATAATACGTATAAACTAGCCATTTCTATAACAACAAATCTATCTAGATCAGCAAAAGCCAAAATCAAAAGCTTCATTTCTCCCCCACCGCCACCCCAAGCACAAAGTTCAAAACTGGTTTCCAATCAGAAACAAAGTTAATAGTGTTCTTTTCTTGCAGCAAATTTGGCCATCTCTGCTAACTTTAACAGATTAACAGAGTTGGAAGGGACCCTGTAGGTCATCTAGTCCAACCCCCACCCCACCCAATGGGAGACCCCGCACCATTTCTGACAAATGGCAGTCCAATCTCTTCTTGAAAGTCTCAAGTGATGATGCTCCCATAACTTCTGACGGCAACTTCTGTTCCATTGGTTGACTGTTCTCACTGTCAGAAGCTTTTTCAGTTTTGAAGAAGAAGCAGACGCTTCTTGGATGAAGAACTGAAGACGCTTCTTGGATGAGAAGCAAAACGTCTTCAAAGAAAAACCAGAAAGTCCAGTTTGCCTCTTGAAAAAAGCACCTTTGGGACAACCATGACTTGGATGACTTGAGAATCTCCACAGACCCCTAGATAAACTGTAGTGAAAGAAATACGGCTGGGGGATGTCCTAGGTGGTGTGGACATGGGGTGAAGGGGAACTAGGATCCAGGTAAGCCTTACACCAGATTAGATCTTGATATAGAGGTGATAAATGGGAAGATGCGTTAGTGGCAATGATCTCTGGCTATGAAATAAATTCCAGGCAATTTTATGGGTGTTAAAGAGGCAAGAGATTTCTCCGCCTGGAGGGTTAATAATTAACCTGGAGGGTTGTGAATGCTACTTTTTAGATCTATGTGGTGATGAACATTCCCACCAAGCTGGGGTACAGCTGTCCAAGTATGGTTTTTAGCCTATTGGAAGGCCAAGTGGCTCTTAGCAATATGATTGTGTCTTCTTCTTCTTCTTCTTCTTCTTCTTCTTCTTCTTCTTCTTCTTCTTCTTCTTCTTCTTCTTCTTCTTCTTCTTCTTCTTCTTCTTCTTCTTCTTCTTCTTCTTCTTCTTCTTCTTCTTCTTCTTCTTCTTCTTCTTCTTCTTCTTCTTCTTCTTCTTCTTCTTCTTCTCTTCCTCCTCCTCGTCCCCTCATCCTCCTCGTCCCTCGTCCAAAACTCCTCATCCTCCTCCTCCCCGCTCTTCCTCCTCCTCCTCAACTTGTACTCCTCTTCCCTCTCTGCCCTCATCTTCCTTTCTCCTCCTTCTCCTATTACTTGTATTCCTCCTCCCTCCCTCTGTCCCCATCTCCCTTTCTCCTCCTCCTCCTCCTCTTACCTTGTACTCCTCCTCCCTCTCTGTCCCTCTCTTCCTTCCTTCCTTCCTTTCTCCTCCCACCTCCTCCTTTTCCTCTTCTTCCTCCTTCTGTCCCCATCTTCCTTCCTTTCTCCACCACCTCCTCTTCCTCCTCCTTGTACTCCTCCTCCCTCTCTGTCCCCATCTTCCTTCCTTCCTTCTTTCCTTTCCCCCTCCCTTTGTCCCTTCCTTCCTCTCCCCTCCCCACCCCCCGCCTGTCATAGTTGTCATCTTGACATTTTTTTTCTGTCTGGAGACCCTCTTGTTTGGTTCCATCATCAGAACAGATAAGGCGAACAATGCTACAGATTCCCAAGAAGCCAGACTTCTCTTGATTAAACTGTTCAGGTCAACTTTGCAAAGTCTTACATACAAATGAAAATTAATAGGCATAAAACAAAATCCGGAGCGTTTTTCTTGCTTTCAGGGAATAAAAATCTATATATTGATGGGATGATGTTAAGCTGAACGGCTGGTGTGCAGGATGAAGAAATGAGCAAGGAACTCATCAGAATGACAGAACGGTGCAAAATGGAGGAACTGCAGAATTTGAGAAATGAATGTAGAAATTAAATTGGAATTTATTGGCAGAGGAACGCTTAATGTTTTGTTCTCTTAGGGACCATTTTCAAATTAAGCTTTCTGCCATTGAGGTCAGCAAGGGATATGATGGTAACACGGGGGTGTTGTTATTAAAGAATGGCTCCAAATTTGGTTTGCTTTTTCTGTTTTTGAGATTTGTAAAAATAACATGGACCTTGAAAAGAAAGAAAAAGAAGGAACATTCTGCTGTGATTCGGTGCTCTTTGATGGAACTTCTGCATGGGTAGTCCTCGACTTACAGCCACAACTGAGCCCAACATTTCTGTTGCTAAGTGAGACAGTTGCTGAATGACTTTTGCCCTATTTTATGACATTTCTTGCCACGGTTATTCAGTAAATCACTGCAGTTGTTAAGTTAGTAACAAGGTTGTTAAGTGAAAACTGGCTTTCCTGTTGACATTGCTTGTCAGAAAGTCACAAAAGGGAATCGTATGATCCTGGGAGACTGCAACCGACACAAAGATGAACCAATTGCCAAGCATCTGAATTTTGATCATATGACTGTGGAGATGCTGCAGGGTCAGAAGTTTGAAAAACAACCATTAAAACAACCAAAACAACCATTAGAAATTGTATTTATATGTAGCACCACAGAGCAAACAAAGAGTACAGTCACCATGTGCTTTACTGCTCAACTGTTTAATTGTAACAGGAAACAGGAAAGTCTACTTAGAACAAAAGAGCATAGAGTGTATACCAGAGATCCAAACTTGTAGACACTGCCATCTATTGGTGGAATACTTGTTAATAATAATTGTTGCATAGAAATACATTCCAACAATGAATTCCAACATGGCACTTTTTTCAGTGCCACTGTAACTTCAAAATTATCCTCAATTTATTTCCAACCACATAGTGACCCTTTGAAGTTCCGATGGACCTCAAAAAGGGGACTTATGATTAGATCCAAAATTGTGAGTCACCCCCACCCCCACAAACACAAGACATTAGCCACTCAGCAATATGCCCCATTTGCAGAGTCTGGTTCACGATCGCCATTTTTTGATAGTCTTGCTGAAAACCAGCAGTTACTTTTCGGGTTTTGGTGAAACCGCATCCAGAGCAAACCATTGATTTGCTTAACAACTGTAGTGTTTGCTTAATGATCATGGGTTCACTTAATGACCACAGTGATTCATTTAATGACCAATGCAAAAAAGTAATAAAATCGGTCACATGTTTTACAACCATTATGACTTACAGCCATAACGGGCAGTTAGTAACACCCTTGAGGAGGAAAAAGAGACAGATTGAAGGAAGTCAATTAAAACTTTATCACCCTGGTTATTCCTAAATATCTTATATCAGGTTAATAGCTCTGTGGGAAGAAATATCCAGGTCCAGGTCCAAGCCAGGAGAAAGGCACCAGAGAGAAAATGGAGGCTGGAGCCTGATTGGAAAAAGAGTTCATTTATTGATGAAGCAGAACCACCAAGCACATGTGATTCTGGACAGCTGACCACATGGAGTTGAGAGGGGGGGTGTTATACCTTCTCTGAGCTTTGCACTTGAGCTTCCTGTTCCTGTGCAAGAACATATATTCTATTGGTTGTTGTAGGGGTTATGTAGGGGTCATAGCTGGCTCCCAGGTTTGGTTAAACTTTGGACTGCTGAAATGATACAATGAAGAGGCTTGTGTTCTGAAAGGATGTTGGGCAATTCCTATTATGGCTTAATGGTTTTGTCCTGGTTTGGATCTTTATCACTCTGCCTTTGTTCGATTTTGCTACAGGGAGTAATGGATTACCAGATTTGCATTTCTAAAAGCTGCCCCAAATATATCTTCATGGGGGGCAGGTAGCTGGGGCTCTGAGTCTCCCTTAAGAATTTTTTAATTTCTCTTTTAGTGGAAATATTATAACCTGCCTTTTTAAAAAAAATATTCCTCAAAATATTTCATTCTTCTAGGATGATGGTGGCCACTTCCCAGAGCTCCATGATTGATAAATATTTATATGCTTTCTATTTCAGATACAGCCGATGTTTCGCGTTAAATGTGAAGACTTAATCTGGAAAGAAGAACATTTCGACTCGAGAAAGTTTATATTCTTATTATTTGCTTTAGGTGTAGCATTCATTACTCATTACCATCTTTTTTCCCAGCAGAGATAAGACTAAATTTCCCTTAGGATCTTATTATAAATCAATGTTCCAATTTATCACTCCTGAAATGTTTCATGCATTGCACTTTCAATTCACCTGGTGTATTTTATATGACCTCTCTTATACCACCAAACATGTTTTCTTTGCCATTAATATAGAAACAGCTTCTTAAAACTCATAGGTTTGAGGTCTGCGAAACTCCAGTGCTTGTGAACTTGGAAATGTCTGATGTAGAGTTTTTTTTAAGAAATAATTCCTATACCTGTTTTGCACATAGAGCAGGAATAGCATGAATCCAAAAACAGGGTTATATGGATCAGATTAAATCCAATGCCCAGTGAGATTGTTGTATTTTTTTATCAAATCTCTGCTTTTTCACTTTTAAAAATGCTGCAGAAATCTTAGTGTCTTGTTATATCCTTTTTACCTAACAATCTCTGCGCACAGTTTGTATCAACACTCCTAAATAAATGTAGATTTGCCTATAATATTCCTTACTCCAGCTAGTCTTTGACTTATGACCACAATTGAGCCCAACGTTTCTGTTGTTCAGTGAGACATTTGTGAAGTGAACTTTGCTCCCTTTTACAACCTTACCTGCTGCAGTTGTTAAATGAATCTGGCTTCCCCATTGGCTTTGCATGCCGGAAAGTCAGAAAAGGGGATCACACAACTGCAAGATGTTGCAATCGTTGTAAACAGGAGTCAGTTGCCAAACATTTGGATTTTGATCACATGACGATGGGGGTGTTGCAATGGTCGTAAGTGTGAAAAGCAGCCATAAGTCCCTCTTTAGTGCTGTTGTAACTCTGAATGGTCACTAAACAAATTGTTGTAAGTTGAGGACTACCTGTCATCATCATCATCTTCTTCTACTTTTAACGACCCCATAATCCCTTGCAGGGTGGAGTCTGGGCAACTGAATGGAGCGAGCAGAGTGTTTTAATGGCCGGGTGCCCTTCCTGTCACCAATGCGGAGTTTTGTTCAGCAGATATATTCTCATTGTGCCCAGAGAGAAAAATATTTGCTGATTATGAGGTGATAGCTCCACCTCTAGGCCACCATACCACTTTAAGTCAAGGACTACCTGTATACTATTAATATTTTTTTACAGCAGTATTTTTTACAGCAATATTTTTTTAGAGCTATTTTTTAGCTCTAAAAAACTGTGCACTTTTCTGTTATTTATTATGATTTATTTTATTTATTAACTTTATATGCTGCCTGTCCGGTGGTGGGCTTCAATTTTTTTTTACTAACCGGTTCTGTGGGTTGGTGGCTGTGGCAGGGGAAGGATACTGCCAAGTCCCCATTCCCTCCCAACCCCACTAACCTGATTTCCAGCTCTGTTCTCCTGTGCAGGGCAACAAAAGAAGACTCAGCCAATCAGCTGGGACTCGGGAGGTGGAGAATAGATGTGGGCGGGGCCAGACAGAGGTGGTATTTGCTAGTTCTCCGAACTACTCAGAATTTCCACTACCGATTCTCCAGAACCTGTCATAACCTGCTGAATACCACTTCTGATACACTGACAATTGATAAAAGGATTGTTTTACAACTGATAAGGAGTACAGATGGGTGTTCAAAGAAATATGGACATCCCTGTATCTAGAAAGAGGGCATTTATAGCCTTTGAGGAGTATGAATGTCAAACAAAATTATTACTATTCTAACTGTTTGATCCTTGGATCGCACTTTGAACAGGAAGAACGAGTAAACCAGTATCCTTGAAAATGTTGCTGTTTATGGAGACGTATGGTCCAACTGATGTACAAAAGTTATAATTTCAGGAAAATGCATCTCTTGAGGTCACATTCCATGGGGAAAACGGTTTTGCAATTAAGCTGTAGTGCTGGATTCCTTGACTTTTACATTAAACAAGCAAGCAAGAGCAGAAATATTCACACTAGCTCGTCCCACTGTCAATCGACTTTGGGAGGTTTGCAACATCATAAAATAGCATTATAAAACAATTTAGAACGGGAAACCGTTTCTGTCTACCTACCTTTGAAAGTGAGAATGGCGCCCTCTAGAGGTGGATCCCAGCATTTCACTGCAAAAAAGCTTAAAATAGATTTGTCCTTCGTGTCACCTAAGGTTGGCCCACCTGTCTCAAGTTTCATCCAAGCTCTGTTGTTCCAGTCCAAAAAAATCATCTCAAGAATGTAGGTGAAACTGATGAAGACAGATTCCAAGAGAGTCCCAAAGGTGCTTTTTTCAAATGGAAACTGGACTTTCTTGTCTTTTTTCCTTTGAAAATGTTTAGTTTGTCATCCAAAAAGCTTTTTCGGTTCTAACTAGTGAAGAATGAAAAGATTTATATTCTTACATATTTATATTCTATTTATTTATGTTTATATGTGGAATCTTGTTGCTGATGGTGGGGGAAGTCTTTGCAAAATTCTTGAATATTGCAATTAAGCTAGTTGCAAAACTTGTGTTTTGAGTGATGATTTTATTTCCTTGAGGTATTTTTATTGTGTTATTTATTGATTAAATTTATTCACTGCCCATCTGGCTGACAAGCAACACTGGTTCTAAACTGTTTAGCATGGAGTATACCTTGCTTTTTCCCATGATCTAATGTGAAAACTAACTATAGCAATATCATCTATATTTAAACATTTCATTCACCTCCAATTCGTTTGCAACCTTCTCATAATCCAAGTTCCCTTCCAACTCTTGTTATTCTATTCTATTCTATTCTATTCTATTCTATTCTATTCTATTCTATTCTATTCTATTCTATTCTATTCTATTCCATTCCATTCCACTCCACTCTACTCTACTCTATTCTAATTCTATTCTAATTCTACTCTACTCTATTCTAATTCTATTCTAATTCTACTCTACTCTACTCTACTCTAATTCTATTCTAATTCTACTCTACTCTATTCTAATTCTAATTCTAATTCTAATTCTAATTCTACTCTATTCTAATTCTAATTCTAATTCTAATTCTAATTCTAATTCTAATTCTAATTCTACTCTACTCTACTCTAATTCTACTCTACTCTACTCTACTCTACTCTACTCTACTCTACTCTACTCATTCCTAAACGGAGTCACTCCAATCTGGCAGAAGATGCTTCTCCAGGATCAAAACATTTAGGAGTTAAAAAGGGCTTCTGGAAAACAGATTTGGAAATGCAACTATTCCTCGTGTTGTAAGCTCCAGTCCTCCAATCACCTTTCTTGCTCTAATCTGTACCCTTTTCTAGAGTCTCAACATCATTTTTATATCGTGGCGAGCAAAACTGGATGTGTTATTCCAAGCATGGTCTTATGAAGGCATTATAAAGTGGCATTAATATTTCATGTGATCTTGTTAATGCAGCCTAGTTAATGACTGCCCTAAATTAGAAAACGATGGTGAAGTTTTGCATATGCCTAACCATCCAGCCAGCCGATCAGAATTTCTGAAAATTTCATTGACTTTTGAGTTTCCAAACCATTTCACATCAACCAGTTGTCAGAACGATGATTTGAACTGAACCAATTATTCAGAGCGAAACTGATCCACGGCTCCTATGGGTTTGCACTTTTAGGATAAGGTAAAAGTTCCCCTCGCATATACGTGCTAGTCGTTTCTGGCACTAGGGGGCAGTGCTCATCTCTGTTACAAAGCCGAAGAGCCAGCGCTGTCCCAAGACGTCTCCGTGGTCATGTGGCCGGCATGACTAAATGCCGAAGGTGCACGGAACACTGTTACGTTTCTGCCAAGGTGGTCCCTATTTTTCTACTTGCATATTTACATGCTTTCAAACTGCTAGGTTGGCAGAAGCTGGGACAAGTAATGGGAGCTCATTCCATTATGCGGCGCTAGGGATTCAAACCGCCAAACTGCTGACCTTCCTGATCGATAAGGTCAGTGTCTTAGCCACTGAGCCACCATGTCCCTTTCACTTTTAGGATACATTTAATTGTGAGTCACACCAGGGTGACTGAGTCTGTCGGACAAACGGTACATAAGGAGCTAAAGCAAAGTACGCTTCATTGTGTAAGAAGTGTCGTGCCCCTGTCCGAGTCTGAATCTGAGAGGAGGAAGATGAACAGTTGACAGGGTGTGGGAGTGTGGCTCCGTTGGCTGTGAAAACTGGGGAAGGGCAAAGTCCGGCTGGGCAGAGCAGGAGAGAGGTAGAACAAGGGAGAGGGAGTTCAGAGGAAGACCCAGGCCCACCCCGTCTTCATCCTAGGGCATGCAGGGAGGAACAGAGAAGAGAGCAATGTTGGTTGCATGGCTTACGGGGTAGGAAAGAGCCTTGATTCCCTTCATTAGCCACAGCTGGGAAGAGAGTTTCAAAATGCACGCTGAATGCGGCAGCTTCTGGGAACAAATGTGAGTTTATCTTGTATTGACTTTGGTTATCTGCATTCCTGGCGTCTTCCCAACCATGTGGAGTTATTTGCTGTGCCTTCACGTCTGGAATTCTTGCTTCTGCCCTGCTGGACTCATTACCTCATCTTGCCTTGATTGGATTTATAGTTACAGTTTTTGTTGACCGCATTTTGGATTTGAATCTCGGCAGCTAAAGGCTGTTCCTTGGAGAGTTTTTCTCCAGCCCAGAAGGTAACCAGGACATTGGGGGCAAAGTTGAAGCTAATAAAGGGACTCCTACTAATTCTCTGACTGAACTGTTGCCTTTGTGCACGTCATGACAAGCAGTGACATGAAACCAAGGAATGTACAGACCTTGATGGGAGCAGAGAGGGGGCAAATATATATATATATCAGGGACTCCCCCTTGGGAGTTTTATTTCCTTTTCTAAGACGGTTTAATGGCTTACTTTCACATCGCCTATATCAACATGTCACAAAACCCTGTACTTATTTTGGGTAATTTGGGTCAAAGGGGACTTCCTGGATCAAAGGGAGGAGTGTGAGACCTGTGGAGCTGGCTCAATGGGGAAGCATCATCCACAAATGAAGTCTCTCCTCTCAAGTTCCCATCAAAAGCTCACGTTAGGGTGGGCCAACTGAAGACGGATGATGGTCCCAAAGGTGCTTTTTTCAAAAGGCAACTGGACTTTTTTTTCTTTCCCCTTGAAGACGTTTCGCTTCTCATCCAAGGAGCTTCTTGGGCGAGAAGCTGAGCGTCGTCAAGGAACCACCAAGTCCAGTTGCCTTTTGAAAAAGCACTTTGGGACAACCATAACTGAGAATCTCCATAGACAATTGGGACTGATAAGTAAAGCATGAGAGATCTTTGAAATTTTGTGATTACTCCCACAAAACAGAAAGGTTTGATTTCTGAGGAACAGCGCCACACTGGAGATTTCTGGAAAGGATGTGGGGAAATGGTTTTGTCTTGCTTCTCTACAGCAGACCTAGGCATTTTATAGCCCCTGGCCACATCTGGCTCCTTTGGTTGCCTCTATCCAGCCCACGTAGATTGATTTTATTTTGAAGGTGAATAGAATAGCAGAGTTGGAAGGGACCTTGGAAGTCTTCTAGTCGAGTTCTAGTCCTTCGGGCCTTTCTAGGTGGTCATGTGACTGGGTGGGCGTGGCCAACTCAATGTCACTCATGTTGACGGGTGCCTCACTGTCCTCTACTCACCCCTCCCCTCCCAGCCACTCCTCACCAGCCCACCTGGGCTCCTTAGGGCCCCAACAGGAAGCAGTTGTTGGAGCTAAACAGCCCTCAGGAGAAAGAGTTGGCCAAGCAGCTCAGTTCAAATTGGATCTGACCGAGAAGGAGGCTTAGCAGAAGCACCTCACTGAGAACTAGCAGCATAGGTTTTCCAAGCAGAGGGAAGATCTGCAGGAGTGCAAGGCCAGGTCCGGGCGCCTGGAGGCTCAGATGGTCAGCCAGTTCCAGGCCACGAGGCAGCCCCACTGGAACGAGGCCCTCCAGCCTTCGCCCAAAGCCCCGCAGCAGGAATTTCTGTCCCCTTCTGACCCACACAAAAAGACTTCAAAGGGGGAGACTCTCTGCAACAACGCAAACACTCATTGTACGTATCCAGCCCAGGGACCGGAGTTTGAGGACCCCTGGTTTAGTGCAATATAAAAAATGCAAATAATTTTTCTGCCGGCCACCAATATTTTCTCGCAGACCACCAGCTGGTGACCGCTGTCCTAGTCCAGCCCCTGCTTAGGCAGGATACCGTACACCCCTTCAGACAAATGGTTATCCAATCTTTTCTCAAAAACTTCCAGTGTTGGGAGCATTTACAACTTCTGGAGCTCTTCAACTGATTAATTGTTCTGTCAGGAAACTATTTTTTTTCCCAATTTACGTATGTCTATGTGTATATGTCTACGCACTTTCATCCAACCCTATTGGTTCAGCCCTCCACAACAATCCCAGTTTCTCATGTGGTCCTTTGGGAAAATTAATGGCCCATCCTTGATCCACAGCTATTATCTGGGTACTGATATTAATTGAATTCTTCAGACTGCGGAGTGCGCTTTGCTTCTACCAGCCAGTTTTGAAAAGTATCAGATGTATATTAAAAGTGAGGCAGAACAGGGTTCTGGGATGATGTTAGGCATGACGGGGAAATGACCATTTCTGTCAACAAAGGAGAATATTTGCAGCTCCTGGTTGAGAGGAGGGGGTCCTTGGTGCTCTCTGAGCTTGGTTGTTTTCTTGCAGACCTTTTATTACCCAAATTAGGCACCATCATCAGTGCTAGTGACAATTTCTGGACAATTTCTCTATGCACACACACAAAAAATCCACACATTAAACAAAAATCATGATCTACATAGTTTCTGAACTGGCAAGAGAAATCGCTTACACCTGGACAGCAAACAGTTCATACATCTGAAGGGAAGCCATTCCACTGTTTAATTGTCCTAAGTTTCTTAATTCCAGGTTGCTTCTCTCCTTGATTAGTTTCCATCTGTTGCTTCTTGTCCTCCCTTCAGGTGCTTTGCAGAACAGATTTGATTCCCGCCTTCTTTATTGCAGCCCCCCAAATACTGGAATACTGTTATCATGTCCCCCCTACTCTGTCTTTTCTCTAGACTAGCCAAACCCAAATCCTGCAACCGTTCCATGTTTGAGTCTTCAGGCCTTTTTAACATCTCAGTTGCTCCTTTGCACTTTTTCCAAAGTCTCAACAACTTTCTTGTAATGCGGTGACCAAAACTGGATGCAGTATTGCAGGGGTGGTCATACGAAGGCTTTATAAAGCAAGACTTTATATGATTTTTGATTCTGTGCGTTTATAAAACCAAGGATTGTATTAGCTTTTTGGGCTGCTGCTGCTGCTGAATACTGCTGGCTCATGTTTAAGTCATGAGTATTCATTACAGACAATTCTAATATTTCCGGTATGTTTGCCCAAAGAATATATATATATATTGAATATAAGAATATGTATGTTTGCCCAAAGAATATATATATTGGAAGTGGAGACACTTTGAGAGCTGTATGCAACAAAATTTCATTTTAATGTATGCCAATTAGTGCTTATCAACCATCCCCTCCCACTTGTGATTGTAGGACTGTAACTTTGTCGCTTGTATCCATCCTTACAAGTTATATTGACTGTTTCCTAGTATGATTTGATTGATTGTACCCTATGACTATCATTTAAGTGTTGTACATTATGATTCTTGAACCTTAACGAATGTATCTTTTCTTTATGTATACGGATAGTATTTACACCAAGACAAATTCCTTGTGTGTCCACACTTGACCAATAAAAGTATTCTATTCTATTCTATATTCAAAGTGACAATAGAGATATTCTAAGGTATTCCCAAAGCAAATCCTTCGTCCCACTAATATGGGGGATCAGACTACAAATCCTAAAAAAGCTGTCTGTGTGATAGGTCAGCTAACCCATCAGTTCAGGTCTAAGTTGATGTCAACCAACATAAAGAAAAACAATTAAACTGAACCATCATATTTTCCCTCCTTTCCCTCATTCCTGATAGACTTGCCCGACACAATGTGAATTGATGGAGGCAAGTTTAGCTATTTGATAAGAGAACAGAAATGCTTAAACAGGTAGTACTCGACTCACAATCACAACCAAGCCCAAAATTTCTATTTGCTAAGTGAGAGTTTGAGTTTTGCGCCATTTTACAACTTGGTCTTGCCAAAGTTGTTAAAGTGAATCACTGCAGCTGATAAGCTAGCTTAACGTGGCTGTTAAGTGAATTTGGCTTCCCCATTGACTCTGCTTGTCAAAAGGTCACAAAAGTTGATCCCGTGACCTTAGGGCACAGCAAGGGTCATAAACACGAACCAATTCCCAAGCACCTGAATTTTGATATGATTACGGGGATGTTGCAAACATAACTGTGAAAAATTTATTAGTAGTCTGGATTTGGGTGCACAAAGAACAGAAGATCCTGACCCCCTTCATCTTATGTATGAGTACCGCCCTCTCTTCTTGGAGCAGGACACCTAGGAGAGCAGAAACAAACTCGAGTTTTGAGTCCTAGAAGCTGTCTATCCCACTACCAGCCTTAACGTGAAGGTCTCTCGTCTTTTTAACCCATCTTAGCGAAGAAGGAAAGTGGTGCGAAGAACTGGCAGGAGCCTGAAGGCCAAATGAAGGGAGAGGGAAGAAATGAAAGAACGTCACACTTGCTAAGTAGGTATTATTTATTAAGGCTTGTATTCTCCTAGAGGAAAAAGTTAATCTGATGCTGCTCCGTTACTCCTTACATCAGAAGTAACAGACAAAGCTATATGTTCTAAATACAAGTCTAAATGATACAGCTTAAAACTTTCATTTAAATTGGAGGTCCTCTTGTGTAAATATTGTTTTTCAGAAGATATCTGCTTTCTAATATAAGTAAAAGATCCTCTACAATTAAACACGTGCAGATTCAATGTGCTAGAGCAACAGGCATGAGCACCAAGAATTCATGCTAAATTTTTGAAAACTCCGGTTGGTGGCCACTTCTTCCGACAGCTTCCTCATTCCACAAAAACATGACAGAAGATTCATTTCTTAAAACAATTGGTTTTTTTTTTTTTTTTACTCATCCAACAGAAGAAATAGGCACACGCACACACAATCAATTTTAAACATCTGAAGCATAATCCATCGTATGAGTCTGAACTAAGATTCGAGATTAAAGCTCACCATTATTAGTATAAAATCTTAAGTGTCTTCCTCGAGGGGGTGAGTGGGGGAAAAAAAAAGGGGGGGGGAGATTAAAAGTAATGAATTTAATAATATTAAAAAGCAAGGGGAAATTAAAAGCCACATTTTGCCCAAGCCCCTGCAATGTTGAACATATATTTAAAATGATTAAAAGCTACAGATAAAAGCAAAAAAATTATGGTAGGAAACTTGTCAGCTTTTTCTTGCAAGATATGATACAACGCAGATGTTCACTAAAGTTCACCAATTATAGACAAAATAATTTAAGACGTAAAGTACAATCCATGAGGAATATTTCTCATGCAATATCCACAAAAAAATAACTGCAAATGATGAAAATGTACAATTGTGTTTGTGTGAAATCCCATTTATACTTCTTGCATGTGAAATTGCCCCAGTGAATTACGTCTTTTTGATTTTCTGTAAGGAAGGCAGAAGTATACTTTCAAAAAAAATGTTTTAAAAATAACGAATGTGACAGATAAAATTGAACTTCATAAAATAACCCGAGCTTGCTAAATTAAATGTCAATACTTTTGACACAGGTTATTTCTTAAAAAAAAAATACAAATCAAACTGGTATTTTTGTTTCTACTTGCCATAAGAATGAAACTGACTGTGGGAATGGTGAGACAAGGGGATCTGTGGTACATAAATATAAAAGCAATGACGTTTATTGTTTAGAAACATAATTTGTGCCGCAATTAAAAGTCTTTGGAAAAAGGCTAATATTTTCAAAATCTTCAGTTGTGGATAAACTTGTTTAACCAACTTAAATTTTTTTTTAAAAAAAAAACAAGAAATATCTTTATTAATGGATTCTACAGCATTTTACATAGAAAAGATTACAACTTAATGCATATTCAGCTGGGCAAACAAAAAAACAAAATCCAACCCCTCCCACTACAGTGTACTTAAAAGATGCAAGATTTGAATTTCCCCTGCAAAAAAGAGATATTGGAGCTGAAAGCTTTATAATCTCCTGATGCCAGAATACACAGCACCAAGGCATTTTTAAAAAAAGATTCAATTTTTCATAATCAAATTTAATATCAGTTCTAGTATGTATATATATATATATATAGATATGTATATATATATAGCAAACCATATATGCTTATTCTTATTGTTTATTTTGATTCTGACGTTCCTGCAAAGAGAAAAACAGGAAATTAGAATGTGAAAACCCAATAAAAACTCTTTATCTGTCCTAATTTTTTTACAAGCCGCGTCACCCTAAAACAATGGGATACCCAATCTTTTAAAATATGTTTTTGTTGCATGTACCCTGTGGCCTGCATATGATGTAACAAGATTTACTTAAAATAAAAAACAAGGAAATTGCTTTCATGCCATGCTATATGTTTTAAACATACCACAATATAGCTTTTCTTGATAATTTTAACTCTTAAAGCTAAACTAGGATACCTAAAGTCAGTGTTTTCTGTAAAATTAAGAAATACTCCAAATACAGAGAAGTACATTTCTTTGTAAATTACAAGTAACACCTTAAAACCAGGTTTAAAGGAGTATGTTTTGTAGTTTCTAGAACTCTATGGAAAGTGACTTTACTGATGGAAAGTAATGTAATCCATGGTACATTTAACCTTGTCTCTGCTGGGGGTGTGTTCATAGAAAATAGATATGAATGGATTATATAATGCGAAAACATTTTTCCACGAGTGTATATAAGGAACTTTAATCTTCAATGTAGCCGCCTTCTCATCAGAAATAGGTATCATAAAGTACATAGTTTCAGCACAGACCCACAAGCCTGTTATTTTAAGGGGAGAAAAACGTTTTATAGTTTGGCCCAAAGGTGCTTTTTCAAAAAGCAAGGGGACCTTTGTTTTTTCCTTGAAGATGTTTCGCTTCTCATCCAAGAAGCTTCTTCAGATTTCTGTTCAGTTCAACTGAAGAAGCTTCTTGGATGAGAAGGAAAACATCTTCAAGGCAAAAACAAGAAAGTCCAGTTGCCTTTTGAAAAAGCACCTTTGGGACAGCCATGACCTGGATGACTGAGAATCTTCACAATTTGTAGTTTGGAATTTTCTTCTGTGAAAACTTTCTGAATCACAATTTTAAAAATGGTGGCTTCAATACCCTGAACAAGTGATGGCTTCTATTTCGATGTGATCTTCAACAAGATGATATAGCATCTATTTCCCATTCAACATCCTCTCATTCCTATTATTTTCATGGTTTTCAAAGGGCTTAGATTAATAAACAGTTTGTCTCCTCAATTTTTTAAATGTTAAAAGGCCTTAAAACCTCTGTGAGCAAAAAAACCCCTTTGGCTGATCAACAGGATAAAAAAGTATATAACCTAATCGAGGTAAATCATGCAAATATTTTGAAGGGTACATTAGACCTGCATGTCTTCAAGCATAATCTCAGCCATTTGCAGGTTCTGCATCACTTCTGAAACTGAATGGGATCTTAAAAACAGGGAAATACAGTACTCGAAATCTTCCAAGTTTGCTTAGGCCGATGACCACTCCTTAGAAACAAAACTACTGCAGATGCACACTTCACTGCCTAAAGCATGTTCGTGCTAAAAAAAAGGACTGTGTGGAAGCTTTTACATTTCAGTAACTCCAAAGCCACAATCCATGGTGATCTTTTTAGGTGAAAGAAGCAGAAAACGCTATCCAGAAGGCAAGTTTATTTTGCACCAAGAAATCTGCTTCTTTTTTCCCCTGTGGGTATCAGTTGTATGCATTAATTTATATGTCAGCCTAAATCTAATTGCTCTGTTGTGTTCTGTAAATTATTTGCAAATATTTGATAGTTACTGGTGTAGCTAAAATAACATTTTTGTAAAATAAATAATGCCATTTGAATAGAATGACCTGTCATGCCATTATTGCAATGCAAGGTGAGATCATTTTGTTCTGAGCTTCAGTGTAAACAATTTAAGCTGGTGCAAGCACACACAGAAATTCTACAAGCAAATATTCAGTTGAAAACATTCTCTTCTGTTCCTAATGAAATTTGGGAAGTAAAGATACCACCTGAAATTTCAGGTAATTCAACTAAGCTTACAAAAAGAACAGAAATACTCCAGTCTTACATTATTCCGGGGCAGAACCACATCCTTACAACTCACAAACTAATAAGTCATCTTCAATTCCACTCATGATGACATATACTGCAGTATTTCTGCCACTTTCTCAGGGTGATATGAAACTACAGGTAGTCCTTGATTTACAACAGTTCATCTGGTGACCATCCAAAATTACAATGATGCTAAAAAAAGTGATTCATGACTGTTTTTCACATGATCGTTGCAAGCATTTCCATGGTTACACAATCAAAATTTGGATGCTCAGCAACTGGTTCAAATTTAATGACAGGCTCAGGGGTCCTGTGATCCCCTTTTGCAATCTCCTGACAAGCTAAGTCAATGGGGAAGCCAGATTCACTTAACTACCTTGTTACTAACTTAACCGTTGCAGTGATTCACTTAACAAGAAAGACATGGCAAGGTCATCAAACAGGGCAAAATTCACCCAACCAGTATCTCACTTAGCAACATAAATTTGGGGCTCAACTGTGGTTGTAAGTGAAGGAGTATCTGTAGTTTGCCTTTGCTTTTTATCTATATGTGCCAGTCAGCATACATCTCCAATTTTTCAGTTAATGTGATATGCACATAGGAAGCTAAGTCAGCCATACTTGATTAGATGCTGCAATCTACCTGGGCAACGTGTAGGCCAAAGAGCTCTTAAAACCAGTAACTATAAGCCTGACACCAGTGGAAAAACTGCAGCTGAGATACAACATAGTGCAGTGGAACCAACCATTTTTAACAGCAGCTGATAAAAAGAAATTAATTCTGTAAGCCTAATAGGCACCTAACTGTGGCCGATTAATATAAATATACAGAAACATTTCCCAGACCTCACTTTTAACAATGAACTCGGTGTCACAGCGACTCTTGTTTACTCACACTTCTGACTTTTGTGCTTATTTTACCCTCCATTTTTATTTTACGCCAGGTACCTGAGAAAACTCATGAGTTCTACCATAATGTGGATTTGCAATTACTTTTTTTAAAATAAGGATAAATACTTATGTTCCAGCATTTTGGAGAAACTAAACAGTCTATGCTTCTATTTTGTGCTATGGCTTAGTTATTAATGACCTTAAAGAGATATTTGATAAATCTCATTTACCAGGTGAATTTTATAATCTTTATAGTGTTTTCCTTTTAAAACCTCAATGGTTCTTTTGGTTTTGGTTAAATCTATCATTGCCACAATGTTTCACTGAGGATGCACTGACATATTGTATTAATAATGTTACAATCAAACATTTTACACATATTAAAATAGATCCTATAATTGAGAAGTACACTAATATATTTTTTCTAAATAGGAGTATTGTGCAAAATTTCAAATTCAAAATACTTCACGTCAAGATTGAATCAATTGTTCTGTGTCTGAAACAGGCTTGCTCAATAATTCTGAAAGCATAATGAGCTTGAGATACCTCAAAAAAGGTTGAAACAGACCACTTTGAACATCAAATAATTGCTTTTAGACAAAATGTGGCATTCTGGATTTGTAAGGTTTTGCATGCCTGTGCTAAAGAGATACCAATATCCAATTTGTGTAAAAAGGCTTTCATTTCCACATGGATACTTTTTAAGCCCTTCCTTCAAATAGCAGCCAGAATATCCCATGTAAGGAACAAAAAACTGCCAATTGTGAGTTTCTTTCTTGCACTCCTCTTTAAAGTAGAAACACATCTAGCTCTTGCATGGATGAGCGATTTATATTTCACTTACAGGTAGTCCTCGACTTATAACCGTTGAGTGACAGTTCTAAGTTACAATGGCACTAAAGAAAGGGACTTATGACCATTTTTCATGCTTATGACCACTGCAGCACTCATGATCACCTGATCAAAATTCAGTCTTATTTATGACAGTTGTGGTGTATTGGGGGTCATGTGATCCCTTTTTTTGTGACCTTCCGACAAGGAAAATCAATGGAGAAGCCAGATTCATTCAACAACCACATTGCTAATTTAACAATTGCAACAAGAAAGGTCGTAAAATGGGGCAAAACTCACTAAACCAATGTTTCACTTAGCCACAGAAATTTTAGGCTCGGTTATGGTCATATGTCGAGGACTACCTGTATTTTCCTGTATCAGCCTACATCCATTACAGCACTGAAAACTAAGCCATATTTAACAAAGCAAACACATCTCAACTTTTTGGCCTATTACAATAAAGCAGGTTTTAAAAAAAGAAAGTGGTAGGGTTGAAGCCTTGTGGGTTAAATCTGAAGAACACGCAATATCTACCTTCGAAATAAGTTTTCTTTAAAAAAAAAAGAAAAGAAAGGACAGTCCCTTTGCAAACCACTCAACTCCCATTTCACCTCCAGGGTGGACTTCTTCCCCCAACTGAATTAAAATGTTCTAAAGCCAGTTTACCTTTCGTACCACTTCTTCCTCCTCCTGGCGCTTTTCGTAATGGGAAAAGTCATCGAAGATGGAGGTCGTGTGCTTGTACATAGCAATAATTTTAAGCACTTGCTTCGCTTTTTCTAAGGGCACCTCCTGAGTGTCACGGGAGTTTGTCACTGGCTTGTTGTCATTGTTCTCCAGCCTGATGTGTCGAAGCTGGTTGTTGGGAACATCTTTCACAAAGATCCACTTGACGTCAAACTTCCCCTTCCATTTGTCCTGGGACCACACGCCGGCACTGGTGCCGTAGTCCACCGACGACTTCATTTCTGCTACGCCACAAAAATGTCCACTGCCGTTGACGCTGAAGAGTAAATAGACCGGGCCTTTACTATTCATCGAGCGGAACGCGCTGTCCAAACGTTTATTGCCATGTTCTGTGCTACACCAAATGGAGTATTTGATGGAACGGTGGATATCGTCCTCGGAGTAACTCTTGATGATGAATATGCGTCCGTTTTTGAGGTTCCACTCGAAATCCTTGGGGTTGTAACTGTGAGCGGCCTTCAGTTTTTCAAGAACGGGGTGGGACTCGCTGCCGGCTCCTCCTCCACTGGGGATGGTGTTCGCTGGAGTATTCCCGGGCGGGTTGCTTTCATTACCGGTTCCTACGCTTTGGCCAAAAGCTGCATTGCGGTTGCGGGGCGCCACCCATCGGTTTTGAGGGGGCGGCGGCTGAGGGTTCTGGTAGGGCAGCTGGGTGAGCGGGGGCGGCTGGGCTGGAATTGGCTGAATGATCTGTGGCTGTGGGATGGACTGAGGAGAAGGGATCGGTTGTTGAGGAGTTGGGATTTTGGGCATGGGGCCTTTATTGTCCCAAGTACCTATGTCCATGTTATGTTTGATAGGCGGCGGAGGCAAAGCCCCTCCTATTACAGGCCCGCTTTTCACTTTCATTTTGGGTTGGGGCTTTGCAGGTTTGCTAGCAATAGCGGCCCAAGAGGTTGGCTTTGATACTGGCAGGTTGAGATTCGATCCGCCATTGCCGGACAATGCATTCGCCATCCCAGCACTGTTTACCACCGAGCCTACGGTTTTCACGGCAGAAGTCGTGACGTCCCCGCCGATCTTCAGTCCAACCATTCCCTGTTCGATGCTATTCATTCCGGGCGCTTTATTCAAAGTATCGTTATGAAATCCCGTTTGCCCGTCCACAATCGTACCCCCAAGGGAGCTGGGCGGGTAACTGTAACTGCTTCCGTAAGCCGAGTTCTGGGTCTGCTGCCCCTGAGAGCCACTCGTTCCCCATGCTGAGAAAGGAGGGTTTTCAGGGAAAAAATTAAACCGGTGTGGATAAATGTTGTTCCCCAGTCCGCCAGGCTGTCCAAACACAGCATCGTGCATGAAGTGATGATCGCCATTACTCAGCTGTCCATAGGGTGTAAGGTATGGGATAGGAGGGTCTCCTCCGGTTGACCAGGGAGCTTCACTCAGAGAGTAGGGAAAGCTAATAGAAGGTGGATAATAACTGGACAAGTAGGGATCGGTCATTGATGGATAGCTGTTGCTCTGTTAAACGACAAAGCCGCAATTTCAGTTTACCACATTAATTTAAAGTAGAAAAATATTCAAGAAAGTTCAAATCCACTCTACAATATAAAAGACTATGAGGTTCTTGGGTTCTCTCTGAGCTTGGTGGTTTTCTTGCGGACGTTCCATTACCAAACCAGGTACCATCATCAGTGCTAGAAGGAAGTGGGGTTTGCACCGATGATGTTACCTAGTTTGGTAATAAAATGTCCGCAAGAAAACCACCAAGCTCAGAGAGCACCAAGGATCCCACAATTCAATGCGGAGTTACAAATACTCTTTTATTGATAAAAGACTTTAAATGCCTTAAAACATGAATACATGTCTCTTGCTTCTTAACTCTTTCAAAATTAAGGCAGAACAATTCTTTCACATGGTTTCTCACTGACTACTTCAAGGATTCATCACAAGACACAGAGCAATTTGAATAGACATGTTTTGTTTGAAAATCTGCAGTTCAGATAAGTGAGAAGTTATTTTTAAACTTCTTTCACAATACAGTAATATGTTAGAGCTAAATTAATTTGACTGCTTTTGAACGGTTCTCAAACATATAACATTATGCAGTTATATTAAATCTTAGTAAAATCAAATATTTGTAGATTGACTAAACCATGTACTGATCTGAAACAAAATCTGTGCAAATTATGCATTTCAACAGAAAGAACCTGAAGACTAAATGCAGACTCGAGTGTGTTCATATTAAGGAATATAATAAAAATTCCCCATTTGATTTATTAATCTGTCGTGTTACTTAATTTTCCATAACCACACAAATTCTGGCCTTTTAAAATCATTGTTATGGTCTCTTTGTTTCATGTTTTGTTTGCTCACATCATTAATTTTCTTTGCATTCCACACCCATTCTCGATTCAACTTACCTATTTAAAATCACATTGCTTAACTGCCCATTTTGCTAGCTATTTTTGAAACCATCCTTCTACTTAGTGATTCCAGTTCAATTCACCTCTAGCCTGATCCCAGCAGCGTTATTCTTTCTCAATATTTTCTGCAAATCTACCTTCTTTGCAAAGTACATTGGCTCATTTTCTGTCAATGCTCATAGAACTCTCACATTGCTTTTAAACTCTGTACCATATGAATCGGGAGTCTTCGTGTTATATCATGTAGCCAGTGCTATCTTCACTCAATCTCTCTGAAAGCTTACCTCTTCTGTTCACCTTTTTCTACAGCTTGAAATGCTGCCCTGATATGTGCTTTAGAGCAGAGTTCTCCAGTGTTTCTGGCTTTGCGGACTGGGGGGGGGGGATGGTTCCACGCAAGCGGCCAGCAAGCCCACACGCAGCTCCATTTGCACAAATGGCATGCATGTGCGCCTGCTGCTCACCCAAATGGAACATGTGCACGCTTCTTGTGCAAGTGAGGATGCGTGCACATGGGTGTGTGCTCACTGGCCATTTCTGAGGTCCAGTTGCTATCCCCTTGCAGCCACTAGTGGGCCACGGACCATAGCTTGGGGGGGTGGGGTGGCTGCTTTAGAGGATTGGCTTAACCTTCAAGGTAAACCCGAGCAGTACATGGAATGGAAAATTTGAGAGGATGCTGTTCTATCACTATTGACTACACAGGGGTGTCAAACTCGATTTCACTGAAGGACACATTAGGGTTGTGTTTGACCTTGGGGGGGGAGGGCTGGCGGGGCCAGGGGGCATGGCCAGCTGGATGTCAGTTGTGTCAGGGGCACCTGTGGTGCCCAAACACTCTGCCAGTGAAAATGGGCTTCCAACCTTTTTTTGGCTGCGACGGCTTCCTGCAACCCTCTGCCAGCAAAAGTGGAGCTCGAGGGCTGCCTGCAGCCCTCCTGAGCTCCCTTTGCGTTGGCAGAGCCACCACGGGCCACTCCTTTGCTGTTTCCAGGGCAGCCCCACAGGCCAAATCTAAGCACCCCACGGGCCAAATCCAGCCCACAGGCCTTGAGTTTTTAACCCCTGTACTACACATTAGTTTTTCAGAAGACTATTATATCCTTTGAATGGGCATACACCCACAAATCTTTCAAAATTGAGTACCGTTAACCCCTTCTGGGAAACTGAAGCCCATTTTAGTCAATTATGGACTACAAAAAATATAGAAGCCAGTCATAAGACAAGATACACAGTCAAAATACAGAGTTCTTATCATTAAGAAGAACCTATCGCATCTGGCAGAAGAGGGGTGCTATGGGTGCCATCTGCCAAAGAGCTACGTATTGGGTGGAACCCAAGAGGTGGGCTTTTTCTAAATTGGTGCCCACTTTATGGAACATCATGACTCCATGTCATAAACCTGGTTGTGTCATCAGGCCTGGGGACCCCAAGGAACTGGTGAGGTGCTGAGAGATTCCATTAAGCACCCCACGGTTTTTTGCCTTTCAATAACATTTTTTAATTCTTTGTACTGGTACCACTGTTTTATGGTTTTTATTATCAGGTTTTTCATAAGGTGGGTAGCCATATAAATATGATCAATAAACAAGCCAATAAAATTTGAAATAGGAAGTCCTAAAGCTGGATTACAGAGTAAAAAGATACTACATAATTTAATAAAAACTGGAAATATCAAGTTAATCCTGATCCAGTCAATCCAATTTAATATTCTAAAATGGTAACAGTTTCAACTTTAACTCACAAGAAAAATAGTTTTACTCTGAAAATGAGTACTGTACAAAGAATTCATAAAATTCAGGGCTAATGTGGATTTACTTAAACCAGTACTATTACTATAAATTCAATGAGAATAATATGTATTCAACAAGGATAATATGAATTATAAGTGGCATTTGATTGTGTCTGTGCTAGAAAAAAAATCCTTTTAAACAAATTTCACTGCTTCCAACTGACAAGTTTAAAAACCCCTTTTAAAAAATCAAATCACTTTTCAGACATATAGACTAACCTGATTTGACTGTCCAGAAAGATAAGGCTCAAAATCATTGTCATGCACTGTATCCTTCTGATGAAGTGAACCATTTTGCACTGAAACAAAAGAGCTGCAATTATAACAAGTATACTTTGAAGTTTCAGTAAAGATCTGTTTTCTAAAGTATGACAGTATACACAAATAGAACTGTTTTATTTCTATTTAGAGAGGGGAGGGAAAGGTCAGATTTCAACATGATGAAAAACACTTCCACATGCCCTCAAGATACCATTGTTCCTTATAAAAACTATCTAAATGACAGTTACTGAATACCCCACAAACAGGTTTTTCAACAACCAGCAACAGAGTTTTGTTAAGATCATGAGTAAGACTCTCAGAATGAATTAAAATGTACTTGTCCAGGAAAGGAAAGCTGGAGCATTTAGTGTAAGCAGGAAGCCAAAACTGAGAGGCCTTCAAGTCAGCTAGCATGCCAGAAAAAAGATCAATAACATGCTGAATGAATGGCCTTTATAAAGCTCAGCCCTTGAAGGTGACATGGATTCTGTATATTGTATAGCACTTGTTAGGGGGAAGTTAAATAGACTTCTGTGTTTTTGATGATATGCACCTCATTATTTAGTAACTTGTAATGGTTTCTGCAACCTTTTGAATTTCACTCTAATAAGCTTTTTACATGTCCTTCAATGTGATAAATCATTATCACATTTGTTTTTAGCAAAACACAAGCTGCCAATCATGGACCACATCCTGTTGCCAATCATGGATTACATTCTGTCATAACAAATAATGAAGACGAATGCTAGACATGCTCTTATTTCACTCAAGACCCCAATGTGATTTTTAAAAAACTTCTGATTTATCTTTGAATTTAAATTGGTTGTTTTAATGTTTTTTAAGTATTTTTATTGCTTTATTAGGTATGCATGCCACCCAGTATCCTCATGTGAGACGGGCAGTTATAGGAATGAGATGAAATAATTTACCTATGTACAGAAACATATACAGAAATTCCAGAGTATAAACTATACAGAAAGTTGCTAACCAAGAAAAAATGACAGCCATTAATAAAACTGCTTATTATGCATGCTGCAATCATCAGAAAAGTATGATTTATGTATATTATATTGATCATTAACATTTACGTAGTCGTCCTCATTTAGTGACCAATGGTACTGAATAAAAGTGACTTTTGACCAGTTTTACACTTAAGACTGTAACAGCACCCCCGTGGACACATAATCAAAATTCAGATGTTTGGCAATTGACTTATATTTATGACGGTGCCAATGTCCTGGGATCATGCGATCCCCTTTTGCAAACTTCTGATAAGCCAACTCAATGGGGAAGTGAAATTCACTTAACTGTGTTATTAACTTAACCACACTGATTCACTTAACTTTGGCAAGAAAGGTCATAAATGGGGGCAAACTTACCATCTTGCTTATCGAGAGAAATTTTTGGCTCCATTGTGGTCGTTAGATTATACACTACTTTTATGTACATTGTGTGCAGCTGAGTTTATTGTGCTAATTAAACTTTAGCTTATGGAATTAAATTTGCTCTACTGCTATTGCACTGAGGAATAATTTGATTTTAATTGTATGTTACTTCATTTTGCCTATGTAGTTTATACTGCGTATTGTTAAAGAAAAGCTTAGTTAACAGTATGAAATAAACAATTAAACTATGCCATAAATATAAACACAACCATCAGATACTTTACTTTTTTAATATATATATATTTTAATAATATGTTTTTTAAACATATACAGGTAGTACTTAACTTACATTTCTTTTAGTGACACAAGTTACAACAGCAATGAAAAAATTGACCTACGACTGTTTTTCACATTTACAACCATTGCCGTATCCCTGTAGTCACGTGATCAAAATCCAGATGCTTGGTAACTGACTCCTATTTATGATGGTTGCAGTGTCCTGGGGACATGTGATCACCTTTTGTGACCTTCAACAAGCAAAATCAATGGGGAAGACAGATTCACTTAACTGTGTTACTAACTTGACAATTGCAGGGATTCCCTTAAGAACTGTGGCAAGAAAGGTCATAAAATGAGGCAAAACTCACTTAACTGTTCAATTGTTGTCGTAAGTCGAAGACTACCCATATATGTATATGCTACAAATACAAGGCTAATTTTTTTGAAAGATTAAAATTCCACATTATCTACAGATGTAAACATAGAATCTTTCATAATAAGCATTTCTTTGAACATGTAAACGTTATCTTATTTTTGCATTTTGATGCTAAAATATCAGAATTAGTTTGCCATTACTAAAAATAAGATGTACTAATTATGTCCAAATTCACAGCAGGTTTAACAGGACAGGCGATTTTGCCATTGATCTGTCTTTCAGGAACTCCCCCATCAAATACTACTATTTCAGATATAAGATCTACATCTTGCACTCCCAAACAAGTTCAACTTTTTGGAAGAAGTGCTCCAAAAATAGCTTCAGTGGGAAAAGAGGGATGATTTATAACCTCATAATGTTCCAATGACAGAAGAAGGAGTTGTACTTGCAGTACAAAATTATTACTATCTTGGAAATTTATTATTTTTTACTTTTGATTTTTCTTAAGGAAGGAAAAATACTCTTTCAAAGAGCACGTTCTGACTTTTAGAAACGACTGTCTGCAGAAAATATTATTTTAATCATTTTGAAGATTTAAGTTTGTTACAACTTGCTTTGTGAGGTTTTTATTCTGAAAAATACAGAAATTAATAAATTTTAAGATTTAAGATTAAATCCTAGATAAAAATCCAATAAGCTGCAGACACTTGTAGGACTGAATGTATATATATGAATTACCTCACTGAGAATTATAAAGAAGCAACAAAACACAGGCTTTTCATTTTTTAATGAATCACAACCAAACATTTGCATGAATATATTCATATAAATCTGTTATCGGAAGAACTATCTTTAAGATTAGAACACTTCTTACCTTTATTATCCTGACCTTTCGCTCTCTGTCATGCCATAGCACAGGGTACAATAAAAGAGACAAAACAAATATTTGTCATTTGTTGAGACCTCAGAATAAAGCAAACTATCATCTACTGAAAATGTGCAACAGTGATACAATATTGTATTATAAAATGAGCCTGTTTAGGTATTTAAAACTAGGTAATTCTCAACCACAAGATCTTCTCTGGCTTTAACTTTACTTTCTACAAGTGTAATGGCTTTGATCAAATATAGCATGATTTTGAAAATATTTGCACATATTAAATCAGCTTACTAATTGTATAATAGGGTTTCGTGGCCTTTCAGGATATTGGAAACAAATAATAATGTTAATAATATAATGTAATAATGTCATTAAGGATTCAGTATTTTTTTAAAGAGGAAATAAAAGGGATGGTAAGAAATTCAGTTACAGACTATAGGGAAAACATGTAGCCTTTCTATTTTAATCTATCTACATATAAATATTACCATATACAATATTGATATGCAGTACATTTTGAATCTGAAATGCCTCCCAAATCTCTTTTGCATCTGAAGTGGGCATTGCTTACCACTGAGAAATGTTATGAGCACAAACTATTCTTTTTCAACAGTTGTTTTGACCATGAATTTGAATTCAAAACTTTTCACAAATCCTTAATATGCATTTTAAGTTACCAGATAAACGTATAAAAGAAAAAGGAATGGTTCTTGGAGGACCTAGAAAAGCAGCAAGCCTTGAAATATTATCCGATGTGCAAGATGTTGGATTTCAACAGGGATATGCACATAGACATATGTATATGTTCTCTCAGTATATAAAAAAAAGGGGAGGGGGCAAAAATGTCAAGAAAAAAGTCTTGAGAAATTCAGAGAAATGTCTCTCTCCACAAAATGAAATGGTAGCATGTAAAGAAACAAGAAATGAGAAATAAACTTAAGTACCACCTATGTCCCCTTAGGCAAGTCATGATGTCTGAGACTCCGATTTCTTAACATGTGAATTATACTATTCATTTTACAGCACCAGTAAGACTACAAGAAATAATACTGAACTATTTAAATACTACAAAGCAATTATAAGGGCAATATATACTTTTGCAGTCATGAGCAATAGTGCTTTTGGAAGTTCTCTTTTTTTAAAAAAAAACTTCTTGGGATACAAAATTACATGGGAATATTTACTCCCATGTAAAAGCCAAACTCCTAGAAAGAGACTGATCTTTAAAACTGAAAGTGGGAGGGCCTGGGTGTATGAAGACTGGAACAGCTGACACAAGAAGAAACAATTATAGGAAAATTATTAAACGTCTGCCTAAGGATTGATGCTCAAAACAGAAACACACCAACATTAAGTACAGTAAAGAAAATAAAAGTAGGGCCTAGAAGAGAAACAGGAAGCTTGAAGCTAGCAAGGACATTCCTAGGAACTAGTGCGGAACTAGTAACTTAAAGCCGCTCAGGACACAGAAACTTAATATCCAGGGGGATCTGGTCTTCAGTAACTATCTAAAAATGGCTTTGGGTGGCTTGCTCCAACCTAACCCAAGAGTCCAAATTCAGATCCAAGGTGCGTTGTAAAATGTTGCTGATCAGGGTTTTTCTTGGACTCTGAGCTCAGCAGGAGGGTCGTCCCCTCTTTTTATATTCTGACATTAAGTGGGGGCTCAAAAGCTACCAGGCCCAGTCCTCCAAAGCAGTCCTCCAAAGCAGTTAAGAAAGTGCAGCAGGGGGACGACACAGCCAAGCAACCCCAAATCGAACAGGGCCAGGTAATCTTTTAGGGGCCAAGAAGGCTCGTACTTAACAAAGGCCTGAAGGAAGAGAAGAAGGGAAAGGACGGGAGGGAGGAAGAAAAGGAAGGGGAAAAAAGGGGAAGGAAGGAAGAGAAGGAAGGGACGAGAAAGCCAAAGCCGTTCGCCCAAAGAGCAGAGAAGGGGCTTTCTTCTTCCTTTGAACCTCGCTGGCTGGGTTGCTTCCTACCCCCCCCCTCGCCCCCCGCACGGGCTTGGACTACATCTCCCATCATGCTCCCTTTGCGAAGCCTGGCTTCGATCAAGGCTGGCTGGCTGGCGGGGGGGGGGGGGGAGAGAAAGGAAGCAGAGCGCCTTCCCCGCATCCATGAAAAAAAAAAAGCGCGTTATGCCCGAGGAAGGATTGGTCGAGAGCCAAGGAAGGCAGAGCTGGAGACCGGGGGCGGCGGGGGGCTAGGAAGGAAAGAAGGGGAACTGGGAAAAATAAAAGAGGGATGCGGCCGGGCCTTCCACCCCCTCCTATTGACTTACCTGGGGGTCAACGCTAGTGGCAGACATCTCTCATGCGCCCTGAAATAAAGGGGAGGGGAGCTGGGAGGGGGAAAGGGAAGAGGAGTGAAGGGGCGGGGCCAAGCACGAGCGCGCGCTCTCCCTCCCCCGCTCCTCCTCCTCCTCCTCCTCTCCCCCCCCAAGAGAAGGGGGCCTAAGCGCACGCGCGGGGGGTGCGTGGGAAGGCGGGGGGGGGAGTAAGAAAGGAGAGCGGGAGCGTTAGGTCAAGGAAAGGAGGGAGGGGGAAAAAAGAGGGCCGCGCGCACGCGCGCTGGCTCGTCCGTGCGCGTGCTCGTTTCTTTTCCCTCACATCCTTCGCCTCCACACACGCACGCACAAGGAGATGAGGGACGGGGGGAGGGGAAAAGAGAAAAGGCCAGCCGCTGCTGCTGTTTGCTGCTGCGCGCTCGCCGGTCCTCCTTCTCGCTTTCCCCGGCTCTTAGCCTCGAGAGTTCTGTATCCTCGCCGCCGCCGCCTCCCTCGCCTTTCCTTGAAAAAAAAAAAAACGGCGGGGCCGGAAGGCAAAAGAGACTCCAGGCAGCCGGAGGAGCCTTCGAACTCCAATGGCGGCGGAGACCGGGCTCCGGTGACGTCAACGCCTCGGCTGCGCGGAGCATGCCGGGAAGGGAAGGGGAGAAAAAAAAAAAAAAAAGGGCCACCGCGCGTTCGCCGACCAAGGTGGGGGGGAGAGGAAAGCATCACCTGCCGGGCATGCGCACGAACGAGATGGCCGTTACGCCAAGCAGTTCCGCCCAGTTTTTAAGTTCCCGCCCAATCCTCCATGGAGGTCGGGTGATTGGCAGGCTGGCGGGTGGGATCAGGAAAGAGTCGGAGCCAATCGGAATAACAGAAAAAGCTGAGGGGGATATCATGGCCGATCTCTGTCTCCCAAAATAGCTCCATTCATGTCTAATCCCCATACTCACTTTGAGGATGGGTGTGGGAAATGGACACTTTCCCCCATGAGGCGGCTTCGTTTTTGATTGTCGCGTGGCAGGTAGAAGTTCAACAGTTGTGGCCCGATGCTACCTGTTGAACTTTGATACCTCAATAGCAGAAAAAAGCCTGCCTTCTTCTGGCCTTACTAAGGAGGACCAGGCGATGGTTGAGTTCAGACAAAAAGCTCAAATCATAGTTTGTGTAACTGGATTATTGGGGTCATGTAACATCCTCTTCTGGAGAACATTAATGAGTTCCCTGATTAACATAATTATCAATTTTGTTTTGTGCCCCTATGAGTATGATAAGCAGGACAGTACATTGTACTAAACTATGGTTTTCTTAATCATGGTTCGTTATTATCTTTATTGTCAGACTACAACATGCATACAATAAAATTGGCTGAGCCTCCCTTCGTGCACCCTCCCCCCCAACACAACTCACAGTGAGGATAGAAGTCCCTAACCCAGACCCAATCTTATTACACTATCTGACGTTGTTGCACAACAGCACCGTCCCTGCAAGCTTATCATACTATGTTGACAGGAAGTTATTTTCCGTTCAGGAGTCTGACAGCCCACAGGTAGAAACTGTTCTTCACCCTGTTGGTGGGGCTGGCTATGCCTTTATATCTCCTACCCAATGATAGGAGAGGGAAGAAGTGCTGACTGGGGTGTGAGTAGTCCCTGGGAATTTTCCTCGCTCTTCTAAGGCAGCGAGCCCTAGTGGGGTCATCTAGTGCAGGGGTTGCCAATCTTTTGGACCTCAGGGACCACCAAACTCATAATTTTAAATCCCGGGAACCACTAATATGAATTTTGACTGATGGCTTGCTGACGGGTAGAGTAAGAGAGAGATCTGATCTAACCTCTCTCTCCACACACACACACACACACACACACACAGAGGCAAGGGTGGGATTCAATAACAACCGGTTCTTGGGCATGGCCTAATTTGTGGATGTGGCTTGGTGGTCATGTGATTGGCTGGGCATTGCTTGTATGCAAATATTATAAATATTTATGTAAATATTGAATTGTTTTATATAAAAAAGCAACTTTTACCCAAAATCAGGCAAAGCAGGCAGGCAGATTGTGTTGCTCACAGAATCACAGATTCAGAGATCTATCTTTCTGCCATCGGCTACCTGAGTCTGTCACATAAAATTTGCTCGCGAGCAAACTCACAGAATTAACTCACAGCACACCATGTATGTAAATATTGATTTTTTTTTATTATAAAAAACCAACTTTTACCCAAAATCAGGCAAAGCAGGCAGACAGATTGAGTTGCTCACAGAATCACAGAATCACTTAGAGATCTGTGCTTCTGCCATTGGCTATCTGAATCTGCACTGAATAATAGAACCTTCAGTCCTAAGGGAGGTTCAGCTCTGCTTAAAAGCAAAGCTGAAGATCTAAAGATTAGCTAAAAAGCAAGAAATCCAATGATTTCCTGCTTTCTAGCTACTCTAAATCTCCCGGCACAGCAGAACAGCTAATGGTCAGGGAAAAAAGAAAGGAAAAATAGCAACTTAGCAGGCAAATTTGCCAGGTAAGGAGTGAGTGGGTAGGGACAGTTCCCGCAGGCCATGTGGGCAGCACAGCCTTGTGTTCCCGGGCAGCCTGGATTAATTGCTTTGGGAGGGGGGGTGCTCTGAAGGTGACATTTCTCTGCAGACCACCAAAATTTTCTCGCGGACCACCAGTGGGCTGAGACCCACCAGTTGATGACCACTGATCTAGTGGTATCAAGGAACAACCCATGATGTTTTATGCTGTGCTCACAACCCTCTATAATGTCTTTTTATCCACGGCTGTCAAGCCAGCATACCACACCGTAATGCAATATGAGAGGACGCTTTCTATTGTGGACTGGTAAAAGGAGTTCATCAGTCATTCTTCCACTTTACTGTTTCACAAGACCCTAAGGAAATGGAGTCTCTGTTGAGCCTTTCTGACCACCTGGGTTGTGTTGATTTTCCAGATGAGATCTTTGCTGAGGTAGACTCCCAGGAATTTAAAGGAGGAAATTCTCTCCACACAGGCCCCCTCAGTGTAAAATAGGGTGGGTTCCTCTCTCTTCTTCTGGAAGTCTAACACCATCTCCTTTGCTTGCTGACGTTTAGGTGCAGGTTGTTTTCTAGGCACCATGAGGATAATTTTTGAACCTCCCCCCTGTACACTATTTTGTCTCCACCTGTAATAAGACCTAATATGGTAGTATCATCTGCAAATGTAATGATCATAGTGGATAGCTCAAACGATACACAATCATCTGTGTACAGTGAGTACAGGTAGGGACTGAGCACAGCCCTGTGAGGAGCCAGTGCTAAGCTTCAGGGAGGTGGAGGTGACAGACCCAGCCCTCAGTGTTTGTGGTCGCTCCCTCAGAAAGTCTTTGATCCAGTCACAGATGGAAGAGGGAAAATCCAAGCCAGTCAGCTTTTCGATATGGATGCTCGGCAGGATAGTATTGAAGGCCGAGCTGTAGTCAATGAAAAGCATCCTGACATAGTTTCCGGGTTTCTCCAGAGGGCTCGCTACAGAATGTAAGGCAGTAGCTATGGCGTTGTCTGTCGACCTGTTCCCCCTGTAGGCAAACTGATGTTTGCCAAAGTCTGGTGGAGGCATGTCCTAAGGTGTTGGAGAACCAGTCTTTCGAAGCATTTCATCACTACTGATGTTAACGCAAGAGGTCTGTAGTCATTTAGACAGTTAATTGCTGTTTTCTTGGGGACTGGGACAATAGTGGCTGTTTTCAAGCATGATGGAACACAGGCCGTTTGCAGGGAGATGTTAAAGATCTTTGTCAGGACCCCTGCTAATTGATGGGCACAAGTCTTTACCACTATCCCCAGCACCCCATCTGGACCTGCAGCTTTCCTGGGATTCACAGCCTTCAATGCAGCTCTCACTTGATGTTTGTATAGGGTGACTGGCTGGGAATCAGAAGGCTGGCAGGCAGAGGCTACGGGGTCTGGTCTGGGCAAAGGAGATCTTCAACTCCTCTACCATCGAGGTGTAAGCATTGACTGTGTTCCTCATGTTGCCCTTATAGTTAGATGCTGCAGTCCCTGACACACTTGCTTCAGGTTGTTATCTGCTAGGTGATTCTCCACCTTATATTTGTATTGTTGTTTTGCCATCTTAATGCCTCTTCTAAGGTTTGCCCTGGCCTCTCTCTATATATCCCTGTCCTCTGTCTTAAAGGCAGAATCCTGGGCTCTCAGAAGTTTCCATACCTCGGCAGTCATCCAGGGTTTACGATTCCCATGGACTCTGATGCAACTACATACAACTTGGGTTGAAAGCTACTGCTAAAGCTACAATTAACCCTGCTTGCAACCACATGGACAGCTGGATTCAGCCATTCAAATAAGTCTAGATTCAGTATCTGCAGGGCTCAGCACGTTGTGTGAATGAACTTAACACCTAAAGCAAAACCTTGATTGATTGAAAAGAGTTTGCTGAATTTGCTAAGCTGATACACGCTGCAGTAACCACAATGCACAAAATACGAGTAGTTTCGACTTAACAATCACAACTGACCCCCAAATTTTGGTTGCTAAGTGAGTCAAATCTGGATTCCTTCATTGACTTTGCTCATTGAAGCTGGCTGGGAGAGTTGCAAATGGTGATCACTTGACCCTGGGACACCGCAACAGTTATAAATACCATTATTTACCATTATATATAAGACAGGTACTCCTGGGCTTACAACCACAATTGAACCCAAAATTTCTGTTACTGAGTGAGGTATGTGAATTTTGCTCCATTTTACAACCGTTCTTGCCACAGTTGTGAAGTGAATCACTGCAGTTGCTCAATTAGTAACACACCTATAAAGTGAATGTGGCTTCCCCACTGACTGTTTGCCAGAAGGTAGCAAAAGTTGATCACATGACCCCAGGACACTACAATACTCATAAATGCAAGTCAGTTCCCAAGTATCTGAATTTTGATCATGTGACCATGGGGGGTGCTGCAACGGTCATAAAGGTGAAAAATGGTCATAAGTCCCTTTTTTCAGTGTTGTAACTTCAAATGGTCACTAAATGAATTGCAGCCCAAACCACTGGCGGGCCACAACACCAGAGTGTTATGCCAAGGAGAGTTGCACACATTAATTTAGCTAAAGCAGCATATGACATTTCTCCTTACATATAATTAATTTACAGGAAGTCTTATTACATCCTGCTAAGCTAAAAGGGCCTCTCATATTAGGCTGCAAAGATCTAAAAGATTATTAGTTGGTAATAGGAAGCTAAAAACGCTTATATCTCTTTGCTATCATTTCACTGTCTGGATTCTTGCAGCCCAGATATAGCAATACTATATTATTTATTTATTTATTTATTGAATTTATATTGCCACCCATTCGCGCAAGGCAACTCAAGGTGGCTTACAGAATATAAAATCACATTTAAAACAATTAAAAACTAACAAAAAGAATCAAATACATTAATATAGTACAATATAACAAAATCACTCCCCAACTCCCCTCCTTAATTTAGAACAGAGGTCGTATTCAGCAGGTTCTGACCTGTTCTGAAGAACCGGTAGTGGAAATGTTGAGTAGTTCAGAGAACCAGCAAATATCACCTTTGACTGGCCCCACCAACCCCATCTATTCTCCGCCTCCCGAGTCCCAGCTAATCGGCTGGGTCTCCTTTTGTTGCCCTACACAGGAGAATGGAGCTGGAAAGCAGGTGGGGTGGGGAGGGAATGGGGATTTTGCAGTATCCTTCCCCTACCTACCATGCCCACCAAGCCATGCCACCAAGCCATGCCATGCCCACAGAACTGGTAGTAAAAAATGTAGAATCCCACCACTGACTTAGAACCATTCATTTAATGACAGCTCAAAGTTACAATGGCACTAAAAACAGTAACTTATAATAGTTGTTCATATGACTATTTCAGCATCCCCATGATCAAAATTTGAAAGCTTAGCAACTGGCATGTATTTATGATGGTTTTGAACCTGACAAAGTCAATGGGGAAGCCAGATTCCCTTTATAATCACGTTACTAAGTGATTCACTTAACTGTGGCAAGAAAGATCATAAAATGGGGTAAATCTGACTTGTCTTGCTTAGCAATAGAAATCTGGGGCTCAATTGGGGTAAGTTGAGGACTACCTGTGTTGCATTATTACAACCTGGCCTCTTTATCAATGAGTGACCTGAGCAAATCAGCCGATGTAGAGCAGCTCCAGCAAATACAGTATTTGGGGAAGGATTAGAATAGGAAAAAAGAATCCTTGACATTTTTGGACTTAACTGATACTTGTGAAAAGAAAGTTATGAACACCTGCCAATATTCTGAGGTTTTAGCTAGATAGACCTTTCAGTCAAAGGCAAGGCACAGCTGTGGTCTTTAAAAAAACTCTTATCTAATAGGCAAATACTAGTCCAACAGTTTCTAAAAGCGTCCTGAAAATAATCATTTTATGCTCTGTCCTTTGTGTCAAAAACATTTTATGCTGAAGAACACTAGCCTTTTGGCCCAAATAGCACTTGGACAAAAGGTTTTCATTATGCAAAACTGACAAAATAATCAGGACAAACATAAATGTCCATAACAAAATGTTTGGCCCCTGACTTTATCTCATTAATTATTTGGGCAAACGGATAATGAATTGTTCCTTGAGTTTGTGTATCTTGAGTGGCTAAGGTCCACTGGCCCTTTGCCGTATGTCATTTTGCTGCTATTCCCTCACTTAAATTGAGTGTTGGCATTTGACTGGGAAATTGAGACAGGATATAAAGAAGAAATGTGTTGCTTTTAGAAATATTGTTCAGCATTTGGCAAATGAAAAATCAACTTTTGGAGTAATAATTCAGCAACAGAAAAATTGGGATTATTTAAAATTATATTTTAATCTACAGTATTTCCTCTTTCTACTGGGCCATTTTAGAGGGACTACATTGAAATAAGCAAGATTAAAACAGCATAGCCAACTCACTAAGTTCCATGGCAGAATTAAGGTAGATATTTGATTACTCTAACCACTAGCCACACCATAGTAGTTTGTATCCATAAATCAGGCTGGGAAGTGGTTGCAGCTTTAAATGGCTCATTCCTTACACAAGTTAAGTAATTACCAGGGTGGGGTTAGGAATTTAAAGGCAGCCCAGAAGGCAGTGTTCTAGTTGTGTTTCTAGTTTGTGGCTGAAGAACGTTTGTGTGTGTATGTTCAGTTCTAGTTAGGTAAGTACAAGAATAATAGCACTGTGTTCTGAATTATTTGTGTTGCTGGTTTTAAGACTGAGGTGTAGCTGGCTTCTTCCATAGGCTGCTACATATTTAGCTTCCATACGTGTTTTTCCTGGATATAATTTACAGCTTGTGCTACAATGCAGTTTGTTTCACAAGATGAAACTGGCTGGCTTTTCAATGAGCTTAACTGTGGTTTGTAAGACAAGCAAACTTTTAAGCCAAAGCATGCTAGACTTAAGAGTTCAGTGAAATGTGCATACATTACAATTCTTCTAGTCTAAATTGTGGCTTATTTGGTAAACCACAAGCTGTGGCTTGTTGCAGCATAAGAGGCAGGCTGCTGTGTTTTGAGTAGGTGGTGGAAAGAATATTTAAGGTTCCATGTTTTTGAAGGTGATAGATTTTAGATTTATTTATATATTTGTTTGAGGTAAAATTAAAAAGAGTTATGTCTGACTGCTGATCATTAAGTTGCTGTATCTGTCAATGTAGCTAAATGTCTTAGGTGTGTTGCATTATTAAACATTCTGGTTTGTCAAAAAAGATTCCTTTAAAAGGCATGTGGGGGTATGTCCTCTTTTTTTTTTTTCCTTTTGGCATGGTGAATTGGAGATGCAATGTTCAATGAAAATACTTTCTAAACTGTTCTATACATTTAATGCTTTTGTAAATGGAATAACCACTAAGCATGGTTACTCACAAAATGAGTCACCAAGTGACTGTCCCCCTTTTCCCCCCTGGCATTAACCATGTACACAAAGAATGAAAAGGTTAAAAAAAAGTTTTTCTGCAATTTGTGGAGCCGACGATTGTCTCCAAATATACCCACCCAGAAAACTGATTTTTAGGCTTGAAACAGATTTTAAAGGCTTTATTTTAAAAGCTTCTCCTTTTCTTCCTTCCCTCTCCAGGCCCAAGAAGAACCGGACAGAAAGGCAGTCATTGTCCCAACCCCAACAAATTGGCAGGCTCTAGAAAACCCAGTATCCTTTTTCCATCTGCTTGTTTGGGAGTCTGTTTGGCCTCGGAGTTCAGAGTTTTCCAGAATTTACAGTTGGTCGAGTCAGAGAAGGTTTAGAAATGCAGGCTGGTACGGTGTCAAAACATTTCATCTCATCGGGTGTCCAGCTCGTTACTGATGTTTTGATTAGTCTCCTGTCCAGCAGCTGGGAAATGGGAGATAGCTTTTCTCCAGAGGGGACTCAGGATGAGGGGAGCAGCTCATCTTCAGAGGACACGCAGTGGAGCCCTTTGCATTGGTCAAGATCCAGCATGCAATTAGAGATAAAGCGCCTCCAGACATTTCGCTTCTGGCCGGTGAGCGTTCCTATTTCTCCAGCGGATCTGGCAGCTGCTGGTTTTTATTTTGTCGGTCCTGCCGACACCGTCCAGTGTTTCTGCTGTGGTGGGTTGTTGTACAATTGGGTAGCTGACGAGGATCCTATGGTAGAGCACAAGAAATTCTTCCCGTCGTGCCTGTATGTCCAGGACAAAATGGTAGGAAATTGCCGACAGATGCCTTGGAGCGAAGAACACGGTGACTGCGTAGATGGTCAATTTCTTGGCATGCTACAAAGTTTAAATGTGGAGGAGAGCCCTGCAGGGGGTCAGCCAGAATACCCATATATGGAGACAGAAGGAGATCGGTTGGTGTCGTTTGAGAATTGGCCCTCTTACTCTCCAGTGTCTCCCCAGTTGTTGGCCAGAGCTGGCTTCTTCTACACAGGTATGTGAGAACTGCTTTTGCTGGGTATAACCCAGGTTCCATCTATGTTAATGTAGGGCTTTTGTTATTCCTGAAAGCCCTGGGAGTAGCTCATGAAACTGGTGGCCTTAATATTCTATTTTGTATTTATGTCTGTATTGAATGTATATATATATATATATTTGCATCCCACCTTTATTTTTATAAATAACTGAAGGTGGGGAATATATTTAACACAAGTCTCTCGTCTTTCCTCCACAACAACCACCCTGTGAGGTGGGTTGGGCTGAAAGAGGGACTGGCACAAAGTCACTCAGCTGGTTTTCATGACTCAGGTGGGAAGTTGAAACACACTTGGAGGTTCCATTGGAGGCTTGTTCCATTAAGAAGCCTGGTGCCTTAACCACTAAATTTTGTATAACTCGGAGAGGCATAACTAATGTTCCTGCCTCCTTATTTTCCCCACAACAGCCCTGTGAAGTGGAGTGGGTTCAGAATAATTTGTACAATATCACCTGGTTGGCTTTCATGCCTAAAAGAGGCTAAGAGCACACAATCTCATTTGTAGTCTCTGGCACTTTTGTTCCACTGGAGACTTACTGTAAAAGTGTGCCATTAAAAAAAGGAGAATTTACAGTTGCTGTTAGATGTGTCTACAGCAACAAGCAAATGGTTCCCTATTAAGGAGCAGAGAGTATAGTGTGGACTGTGGAAATTGTTGGCAATTTGCACCTAAGTCATAGACTTTCTGTTTCCTTTGGGAGGAATCCTTTCTTCCAGAGGTGTGCAGCACCTCTCTCCTCCCCCTTCTCCTAAATATTTGGCACCCTATGGAAAATAACACATAGCCGTAGCTTCAGTTGAATATTGAATTTGTAAAGTTGCCCATTTCAACAAGTGACTCTGGGCAGTGAGCAATAACACATTTTTCCTCCCTGCTGCCAGAAAAGGAAGGATTTTTCCATGGAAGTGAATTTACAGGTGCAGAATTTTCTCTAACCTGCCATCGGTTTTCAACTCTTCGGTGTAACTTTTTGGTGATGGTATGCAGGCTTGCAAGCCCCTCTTGAAATCGCAAAACAAACTAAAATGGGGGAATACTTCAGGCTTTGGTTACTAGGAATAGAATTCAATTCTGTCCGGCTTACCTCTCTCTTTTCCTCCACCATTTCCCATGTTAGAATGTCTTAAATTCTGTACGGCTATATAGGCGTCAGGGTTCTGTTGTCCTAAGTGAAAAGTGAATCTGGCCTTGTCACCCCTCGTTTGGATATAAAGATAGATGGACTTTGAGTGGATTTCCTGAATTCTGTACCAATTCTTCGTTTCGTTTGCTTGTTACTATTACTGGGCCCAGCAGCCAGAAAAATCATAGCCATCAAAAGCTGTAGCAGGAAGGGTAGTAATTAATCCATGGCTGGAGAATTCTGGGAGTTGAAGTCCACAAGTGTTAAAAGTTGCCAAGTTTGGGGGTCTCTGTTTAAAACTATGGCAGGGATTAATTACTGGCAATGTTGGTTTGTTTCTGTTGCTCTTGACCAACATGTGATCTTTTGTCATGGATGTTTTCAGGCCAGCAAGATTACGTGCGGTGTTTCTACTGTGATGGTGCCCTGAGGAACTGGGAACAAGGGGATGATCCCTGGATAGAGCACGCCAGGTGGTTTCCAAGGTGATCCATTCTGAAGTACCTATTTTTCTTCCATCCTCCATATCTTGTAGGAACTGACATGGGCAGGCCTTTTTTTGACCCTGAGGTTCAAATGATCTCTTGGGTGTAACTGACAATAGGGAGGGAGTAGAACCACACTCTCCTTGGATTGAAGGATTGTGTCAGCCATGGCTGTTCCCCACCATTCAGTTAGAACAGAAGAAGCTTCTTGGAGAAGTGAAACATTTTTAAGGGAAAAAAACAAAAACAAACGTCCAATTGCCTTTTGGGAAAAACACCCTTGGGACCACCATGATCTGCGTGCCTGAGAATCCCCGTAGGCAGATCCAATGGAAGAGATAACATTTTATACCTCTATGTTGCAATTTGATACTAAGTCACAAACAGTATTTACAACTAACCTTTTATCAGTCTTCTCCCTTACCCCTCTTACCCCAACTTCCACAGATGTGCATTTCTGCTCCAGTCCAGAGGGAGAGATTTCATAAACCAAACTCAAGAATCTAATGTAATGTTGGTGAGTATGCATGCCTCTTCTGATTACAGATTAACAATTGGAAGGGACCTTGTAGGTCATCTAGTCCAACCCCCTGCCCAAGCAGGAGACCCTACACCATCTCTGACAAATGGCAGTCCAGTCTCTTCTTGAAAGTCGCAAGTGATGAAGCTCCCACAACTTCCAAAGGCAACTTCTGTTCCATGGGTTGATTGTTTTCCCTGTCAGAAAATTTATTTCTCCTTGTTCAGTTTCCATCCATTATTCCTTGTCTGGCCTTCAGGTGATTTAGAAAATAGCTTGACCCCTTCCTCCTCTCCGTGACAGCCCCTCAAATATTGGAAGACCGCTATCCTGTCTCCCCTGGTCCTGTATGACTGCAGCTTAAATAATACCTGCTGCTGTTAAAATGTGTAACGGGGGCTCTCTTATTATCTTATTGTGAGTAAAGTGACTGTCGTCCTGGCATGTGTGGGTTCTTCCTCTCTGAGATATACCCAGCCGGGTTTTGGATTTGGCACCAGGGGTGGGGTGGCAGTTTATCATCTAGGAAGTTTTGGAAGCTCTACACTGCAGCTAACTTGGATGTAAGATCCTGTGGTTTAAACTTGGGTTCCAGGGAACAATTTGGCTAGTGGTTGCTGTTATGTCTTCCTTGTTCCACAGTGACATCCTTGACCTAACTGCCTGAATCCATCAGCAAGCTGGCAGTGGAATCCCCCAAGACTGATAGTACCGGGCAGGAGTGGGCTTCAAAAATTTTAGCAACGAGTTCTCTGCCCGGTTGCTGGGTGGGGCGTGGCTTAGTTGGCCTCCTGCACCATAGCCAGGGGTGGGGATCTTTGCCTTCCTGGGCTCTGGAGGCTTTCCTTGAGCCTCTCGGAGGGCGAAAATGGCCTCCCCAGACTCCGGAAGCTCTCTGGAAGCTGGAAACGGGCCCATTTCCGGCCTTCCTGAACTTCCGGGAGGCCCATATTTTCACCCTTCCTGAGCCTCTCTGCATGCCCTGCACTTACCTGCATCCCAAATGGGCCACATGGAGACTCCTGGGAGGGGAGGGGTAAGCGGGGCCAGCAAGGAGTGGAATTTGGGGGTTCTCTGAACTGCACAGAATAGCTGCAAACCCCCAGCAGCCCAGCCCTGGTACTGGGAGACTTTAATTGGAATCATGCCTGATATGGCTCAGGCAGGGGTGGGATTCAAATTTTTTAACAACCGGTTCTATGGGCATGGCTTGGGTGGTGGGTGTGGCTTGTCATGAGACTGGGTGGGTGTGGCTTGGTGGTCATGTTATTGGCTGGGCATGGCCAACTCAATATCACTCACATCGAGGCACGCATCTTCTTGCCTGGCCTCTCATGACTGTGGGGATGCTGCAACAGTCGTAAGTGGGAAAAATGGTCATAAATCACTTTTTTCCAGTGCCATTGTAACTTTGAATGGTCGCTCCACACAAGCAAAGTACTAGCAAAGGAGGGGGGGAAAAACTCCAGAGAAATTCCTGAGGCAGGAAGTCCAGTCCTGCCAAGAATGTAATAAAGGTTAATGGAGAGGCAGTTTCTGTAAGCAACACCAGAATGTTTCCTTCCTGCCTTCCTTACGGGATTAGGCCAGTCATTTCTTCTAACAACCAGTTCTCTGAACTGCTTACAATGTTAACAACTGGTTCTAGCAAATAGGTGCAAACTGGTAGAATCCCAGCCCTCGGCTCAGGAGTTCATGACCTTTATGACAGACATAGACCTGACCAAGTTGCTGAGGGCCCAACACCTACAAGTAGTCCATATGCTAGGTCTCCTTTATTTATTTATTTTTACTCCAAGCAGCTGCAACTTGATTGGAAGGTGAAAGATATCACACAATCACTTTGTCATATTCAAATCTCTCTCTAATTGCTGTTTGGGTTGCTGATGCTACCCTTTCCATGTAGGGAGACCCTTTCCATGTAGGGAGATAAGACCTATTTAATTGGTCTGTTCTGATTGACTAATATTCTGGGTGGGCTCCAAAACTTTTTTTTTTTTCCTCTTTAGCCTGTGGATGTGGACAGTTTGTTCAAGGCCTTTGTCCCTTCCACCTGGAAGGGAGGCATGATAAAGATCTCCAACTGGGTTGCTCCCATATGACCTTTGGAATTCCCTGGTTTTCGGATGAGTTTCAGGGGATTTAAAAAAAAAAAGACTCTTTTGAGCGCCGTTTGAGGAAAAACTGCACACTATTCTGACTATATTAAGGTCATATTAAGAATTACATAGCAGCAATTACAAGAGCAAAATGCATTTCTTCAGTTCGCAGTTGATTAGTAGCTCTGTTGAAAGTGACTGATTCTGTATTTGAGGAATGGAAGGGTCACAAGACTATCGACAGGGCCATTATGCCAAATGTTCTAGGCATTTGACAAACACTCAGATCCCCTCTGAGTTAACCTGTGACTGATCAGGCCCAAAGGGATGGTTGTGTCACTTAGGAAATGATTGACTCTTTGTCAACAGGGTCTGTTAATCCAGCCACTTGTGATTTAGATCTATGCCCCTCTTTGTTGACGGACACACACACGCACACCCCAGGAAATGCGTAAGTTGCATTTGGGCTGTGATAAATTAATTCTTGAGAGAGAGGAGCCTTTTCTGCCTGTCTTGAAGGAAGCAGTAGTAAGGCCTGCCCTCAAAGCTTTTGCTGGGTACAAGAGTTCTGGAAGAATTTTCAACAGAGCTTCCATGTTTGAATAAGATTGTTGAGAAGGTGATTAGATTGCAGCTCTAAAAAAACATTGAAAGAAGGTAATTATCTGGACCAGAGGTGGTATTCAGCAGGTTCTGACCAGTTCTGGAGAACCAGTAGCGGAAATTCTGAGTAGTTTGGAGAGCTAGCAAATACCACCTGTGAATCCCGGCACAGCTGATCGTAGGAACAGCTGATTGTCAGGAAGGGGGAAAAAATACCTTAAGGAGTGACTGGGCGGGGCGAGCATCAGGCGGGCAGGGCGAGGGAGCGGCTACTGGATCAGGGGCGTGGCCAGCCAGAAGTTACTACCAGTTCCGTGACCCACACCAAATCCTTGCCACCAGTTTGTCTGAACCAGTACGAACTGGCTGAATACCACCACTGATTATGGGGGCATCCACTGGTCTGCAAACTGCACTGATTACCAAGAAGCAGCTGGCCAGCATTCAAGGGGCTGGTTGTCCTTTATTTAATAAATCCTCATCCCACGAGAGACTGCCTCTCTTTCACGTTTCTGCCATCCCAGTAAGATCTGACATATCCATCATGTCCTTTTTGTTAAGCAACGGTATCTAACGGGACCTAGTGAGTGTGTTTTCTCTGGCGCATCCCACCCACACCTTCCAGGTTTAGACTCCCCCAACCTGCAAGTCTCTAAACAATCTCTGAAAATCTGTATTTTTCCCAAGACATTGGGATGGGTCACGGAGTGGCTCATTTGGCATACGGTGCCTGGTTCAGGCAAAGTACACATAGATGTCCATTTAGAGTCATTTGTTTCTAGTGACCACTCGGCACTGACAAAAATGACCTAGGACTATTTTTTTTTCACACAACTGTTGCAGCATCCCCATGGCCGCGTGATCAAAATTCAAAGGCTTGGTTTGTATTGATGGTTGCAGTGTCATGTGATCCTCTTTGTGACCTTCTGACAAGCAAATTCATTGGAGAAGTCAGATGCACTTAGCTGAATTACTCACTTAATAACTTCAGTGATTCTCTTAACCATGGTGTCAAGAAATGTTGTAAAATGGGGCAAAACTCATTTAACGACTGCCTGGCTTAGCAACGGAAATGTTGGGCTGTGGTCGTAATTTAAGGACTCCCTGTATGTCCGTTGCTCCAGTTTTACCTTTGCTGTTACATTTACCTTTGTTTTGTTTTTAATATTTGCCTTTTAATCTCTATGCCATCCAGAACCTGTGAGTTTGGTGGCTCTATACCTTAGAAATTAATACAGTCTTCTCTTTGGTGACACCTACTTTGTCTTGGTTTTCAGGAAGACAACTTGCATTGGTCTGAATATTCAGAAAGCTCTCACGGTAGGTAGAAAAAAGGCTTATGTCCTGCTTAATGTTGGTAACATTGTTAGTGCTGACTTCTTAGGCTTTGAACTTCAGGTGGGAGACCCCAGTGCTCTTTGCACAGTATCCCACAAGCCTACATTTTAGACTTAACCTATAAGGATGGATGTCTTATTTCCACCTTATTATGTGCATTTTTAGTATCAGCAACAGGTTTTTTTAGCAACAGGTAACTTCACTTGACAACTTAGTGCCTTTCAAACAGCATTGAAAATAAACTGGATTGAAATTGGTTCTCACTCTTAAAGCGATTGCAGTAGCCCTACAGTCATCTGACCAAAATTCAGCCACTTGCCAATTGTGTTAATGATGGTTACAGTATCCCAAGGTCATGTGTTCATCATTTACAGCCTTCCCAGACATATTCTGACAAGTAAAGTCATTGAGGGAAGCTTGATTTGTTTAACAACCATGCCAAAAATGCATATTACAGATAACCAGAGTTGGAAGGGACCTTGTAGGTCATCTAGTCCAATCCCCCCCAAGCGGGAGACCCTACACCATTTCTGACAAATGGCAGTCCAATCTCTTCTTGAAAGTCTCAAGTGATGAAGCTCCCACAATTTCCGAGGGCAAGCTGTTCCATTGGTTGATTGTTCTCACTGTCAGAAAGTTTCTCCTAATTTCTAGGTTAAATCTCTCCTTGTTCAGTTTCCATCCATTATTCCTTGTCTGGCCTACAGGCACTTTAGAAAATAACTTGACCCCTTCCTCCCTGTGGCAGCCCTTCAAATATTGGAAGATCTCTATACTGTCTCCCCTGGTCCTTTTCTTCACTAGACTAGTCATGCCCAGTTCCTGTAACCGTTCTTCATATGTTTTAGCCTCTAGTCCCCTAATCATCCTTGGTTGCTCTTCTCTGTACTTTTTCTAGAGTCTCAACAGCTTTTTTTTTATAGTATAGTGACCAAAACTGGATGCAGTACTCTAGGTGTGGTCTTACTAAGGCTTTATAGAGTGGCATTAGTACCTCACTTGATCTTGATTGTATCCCTCTGTTAATGCTTGTAAAATCTTCCTCCTTAGGATCGCATTAAACACACTTCGACGTGCTTGTGTTTTCTGTGACTTCCCTGGAGATCACTGTCCCACAATTTTTTTGAACACTGACTCACTTCTGATTTAAATATAATTGTTGACCTGATCCCTTGTCCTTTTTTTTTTTTTTAAATCCTGGTTTCAATCATATAGGGTGATTGTAACACTGGGCATGCTGCTAAAAGCTTCATGCAGACTAAGGCCTACCCAAAGATGAGCAACTAGTGATTTCCAGAGCATGTTTGTTACGTAAAAGGTGTACGTAGAATGACAGCATGGGGTCTCTAATAAGAGTTTATACTTTCGTTGTCAATCAGACCTGTTTAAAAAAAAACCTTGCACAGACAAAGAGGTGTAATTGTCTTAATACGTCAGTATTCTCTGCAGGTATAAACGTTTTCACCATGGATACTACGAAACTCCATTCTTTCCATCTGTATTATGTCATTTAGCTTATCTGTGAGCAAAATCTGGAAACTTCTCTCTAGTGGAGAAACAAAACAAGGCTTCTCATTTTTGTTTGATGCCAAATAAAAGTGTAGGTATCTTGAAAGCTGCATTGCCACACGGGCTTGCAGTTCACAGATTATTATTATTATTTATTAGACTTACAAGCTGCCCATTTTGCCATCTGAATTAGATAATCCGTGTGTGTTTACATATATATGGAGCGGTGTGTCAGCCCCCTCTTCCTCTTTAATAGAAGAAAATGGAGAGAATAGTTGCACTGAAATACTTGATTGGAATAAACAAAACTCAAAAGTTCCATATAAGGGCAGCTTCAGTGTCATATTTAGTCAAAGCTTCATATAGAAAATACGTATATTGTAAACCGTAATTTACACAGCTCTTATGTTTTAAAAAAAGTTGAATCTGTTTAGTGCACCAGCATAACATGTGAATTGAGTAATGTGTCTATCCCTCATGTGGGTTCTCTCCTAAGCTCCTATTCTTGGCAGCTTTAGCTCTAACAACAAATGGAGAAACTTCTAAAGAAAACTACAACAATGAATAACTATCCATTAGGTGCCCTACCTCCACCGATACCATTGTTTCCAGGAAGTCACCATGTGCTCTGCACCACTTGCCTCCAGCAGAAATGAAAAATTACCGTTGATGGAAATATGGAATATGCGTGTGCAGATAAGTCCAAAATCGAGGGAAGGATCTTGTTACTTCTGGCAAGCATTTCAACATAAAGAACAAGTTCAGAAGTTTGTTCTGACGGTGTCCTTTGAAGATTGAACTGCGTACCGAAATGTCTGTGGAGATTCTCAGTTATCCAGGTCATGGTTGTCCCAAAGGTGCCTTTTTTCAAGAGGCGACTGGATTTCCTTTGTTTTTCCCGCAGAGCTTTCGCTTCTCATCCAAAAACGTCTTCGGTTGTTCTCATCCATCTTCTTCATCGAGAAGCAAAACGTCTTTAAGGAAAAACAAAAAGTCCCGTTGGGTTTTGAAAAGGCAACTTTGGGACAACTGTGTAGGGAGTTATTTTGGATAACTTCTGCAAAGGTCTTTGACCTACTGACAGACTTCCTTTTGGACAAAGGCAGATATCCTTCTGAGCATTGTCTTTTAATGCACTCTCTTATTCTTCTCCTATTCATACAGAGTCTATGGAAAGAGAACCAGATCCTTGGAGAGTAAAAAGAGAGGCACAAGTGGAATGCTCCCATAAGCCAGGTAAGGATTACTGCAGGTGGAGAACAACTGCAAAGAAAAAGTAACAAGGATGTTACTAGTGGCAAATGCTAGCAGCAAATCATTACTGTTTACTACTGGTATCTATTAGATGCAGAAAACTGATGTCAGAAAAAGACCTCGTGATCCATCGAGTCTGCCCTTTAAGGTGTTTTTCATTTTGTTTATTTTTAACATTTTTGTCGGATGATGGACACGTATAGATCCCAAGCATGTTTAAACTCGGCTACTGATGATTGACCGACTACCTCCGCTGGAAGTTGGTTCCAAGCTTCCACTACTCTTTCGGTGAACTAAAATTTTCTAACATGGCTTTTTGAACTTCCCGCCTGTCGTTCTGAGGTTATGCCCCCATGTTCGTGATTTTTGCTTAATATTGAAAACGCTGCCTTCTAGAACCTTCTTCACTCCCTTAATATATTGAAAGGTTTCCATCAAATCCCGCTTCCCCTTCTATCCTCCAGGCTATATTCAGTTCCTCCAAGCTCTCCTGAGATTGTCTGTTTTGTCCTTAGACCACGCACCATTTTTGTTCCCCGTCTCTGGACTCCCTCGATCTTATCGATATCTTTTTTTAAGTAGGTCTCCAGAACTGCACACAGTATTCCACGTGGGATCTGCCCAAAGCCCCATATAGCGAGAGTAGCTCGATACCCGTGCTTCGCTATGAAACTCTGTGGTTGGGCTTAGTTTTGGGGGAGGAAAATAAGGGGAAAAATTCTGCCTATCAGCATCCATCGGTATTCATCTGGCTGGCGTCCTGTCAGTGTGTGAGAGAGTTGAGGGCTGTTTGGAAAGTGAAACAGTATTTGCTATGTGAGCAAGAAGGAGACAGCAAGGAGCCTGGGTGTGGCTTAACTCAACTGTTCTGTACTAAAGCTGGTTGTTGCTGTGAAAGTAAAACTGAAACGCCTCTCCTCTGCTTGTGTTTTGCATTTGGAACAGATTTCTTTCCAGGTGGGGAGGGGGAGTAGAACTCCTTAGCATCAGAGCGTGTTAATAATAATAATAATATAGGAAATAGTAAATGCTCTGATGGTCATTTCGAAAAATCCTTTCTTAGTGAGCACCTAGAAGCCAAGAGGAACATACATGTCAAATTTCAAGTTTGTAGGCTTTACGGTTCTGGAGATTTTGTGATGATGCTCAAGTGATATTTCATTTTTATATATACAGATTAGGACCTCCTTTGTCCTGCTGGTGATCCCTTTAGTGATACATCCCAGAGTTTTGTTTTCCTTCACAGTTTCATAGACCACGCCGTTCACTCATTTTTGCAGTCACCTGCTATGAACACTGTCCTTTTCTTCGCTTGTTCTGTCTAACATTCTATCTCCAGTTCCATACCCTGCCAGCGAATTCTTCCCTCCGCCCCCCCGAAGTGCACCATCTACTGCTTTTGCTAGAAATCAGTCAACGGTCATGACTTTGGGTGCCTCCACATCCCAGACCAATTTGAAAGCATTTTTTCTCCCCGGTGTCAACACAAAAGTGGTAGACTTGAATTAGACTGAAGCTGAATAATTACTGCCTTAGCTGCAACGCGCAAAACCACGACAAAAATGGGTGGCATTTTGTCTTCGGAGCTCTTTCCGGGATCCTGAATTGTTTGAGTCTTGTAAAAGAATCAATAGTTTGATAGCTTTACTTCCATTCAGTAACAAAGCCAGAAGGAGCAGGAGCGATGTCAACAAGGGTTTAAATTAGTCGCTCGCTTAATCAGAACATTAATCAGAGTAGAGTTGTAAGGGGCCTTGGAGGTCTTCTAGTCCACCCCCCCCCCCGCTCAAGCAGGAGATCCTATACCATTTCGGACAGGTGACTGTCCAGTCCCTTCTAAAAGAGGCTTCTAGTTTCTCTTCAGCAGGAGAAAATACCTCTGTAAAATGCCAGGTTGCTGGGTTTGTTTTTTTTGGAATTACCTTTGTGTGGGATGGGAGTGAAGGACCAGGACAATGATATTTGCTATGTTGAATTGATCTGCAATGTTCTCAGCCTATACAATTGGCAGAACAGAGGACCGCTGCAGATTGCTTTCAGATTGCATGGGGGGTTTGAGTTAATGAAATCCTTGACAGTCTGAATGTGCCTTAAGTCTAAATCAAATTAAATGTATGAACCTGGAATCATTACAGTGGGCTGTCAAGTCAGTGTCAGCTTTTAGCAACCATGGAGATAATTTTTATCCCCCAATTGTGTCCTGCAGGTCTTCTAACAGGATAGCCATTTTTTGGGGTAATTGAGTCCATCCCACTCTGATAGTTGAGTCTTCCTCTTCTTTTCTCTTCCATTTCTTGGAATAGCTAAGTGTCACTTCTTCTTGGAAACATGAGAATAAGCACCGTTCTTACGTAACGCAATTCTTCTACTGCAAAAGCAGTCTTTTTTAGCTCCATGCTTCCTAATGTGCTGGCTGGGGAATTCTGGGAGTTGCCATGCACACATCTTAAAGTCACTGAGGTTGAGAAACATTGAAAACGTATTGTGCCTTTCACTGATGCTTGACAACATGGTCAGTGATAAAACTCGCAGTTCATCTTACCTAAATGACAGTTGATGGATAAAGTTGGTACATGTCTGTGGAGATTCTCAGTCATCCAGGTCATGGTTGTTCCAAAAGATGCTTTTTCAGGAGGCAACTGGACTTTCTTGGTTTTTCTTTGAAGACGTTTCGCTTCTCATCCAAGAAGCTTCTTCAGCTCTGACTGGGTAGTGGAGAATGGAAAAAGTTATATTCCTTGCAGACTGCTGGTCATTTGCATCCTTTTAGAGAGTATTTCAGGCCACTTGGAGGTTTGTCTGTGTCCTCAGGGTCACCCGAGTAATGCAAATAGGTGTGGAGCTTTCTCGGAACTGCTGAATGCTGTGTTGTGGAGCTGTGTTTTCTGCAAGATGTTTTTTGCCCTGTTTCCTTTCACTATTGAGCACAGGCACAGAAGCTTCTGGGATAAGAAGCAAAATATCTTCAAAAAAAGTCCAGTTGCCTCTTTAAAAAAGCATCTTTGGGATAAAATTGGTGCATACTATTTTGGTGAATCTTGTTGTGAGGCTTTTTATGCAAGGCAACAACTTCATATAACAACTTTCCCCCGCAAAAATGGGATGTGCCGCTTGACTTATGTGCACAAACGATATCCCAATAGATTCCCCATAAATGAAAGTTGAGCTCATTATCACTGCATCAAACTTTACAATCTCCCACGTGGTCCTAGATTGCGAGTGCAGAGTAAGGTGGACTCGTCCTTCCAAGGTTGATAAAATGAGGACCCAGATCGTTGGGGGCAATAGGCTGACTCTGTAAACCACTTAGAGAGGGCTGTAAAAAGCACTGTGACTGTTGGTATCTGACACCAATGAGATTGGCCAAAATGTACTCTAATATGAATCCAAGGTGCTGGAAATGCAAACAGAACCAAGGTACTTTCCATCATATGTGGTGGTCATGCCCAAAAGTACTGGACTAAAATATGGAGTTGGATACAAGAAATACTGGAAGATCGGATAGAGTTTAAACCGGAATTGTTCTTGTTAGGAATAATTAAAGGAAAATATAGTAAAAAGATTAAATATATTCTACTACATATATTGACAGCAGCAAGGGTAGCATTCACACAATGTTGGAAACAAAATAACACACTGTCAGAGGAATTCGTAATTCAAATTTTTTTTAGATTGTGCTGAAATGGATAAACTTACATTAAAATTAAAGGGTAAAGAAGAATCGGAGTATTACGAAGTTTGGGACAATTGGTACAATTGGTTGAACAATAGAAATAAGAATAATAGAGATAAAATTATAGACAAATGTATATGAGTGTATATAGATGTATATATTTATATGAGATTGGTATGGGTAATAATGATGTCACTGTACCGTTAATGTTAAGATCAAGATTTGTAAAATGTGAAAAAGAACAATTTTTTTAAAAAAGCACCGTGAAGCTATATGTAAGTCTTTAGTGCTATGGCTAATGCTAATCCAACTTCCAACCGCCTTCCTAAGGGATCCCTTCTCTATCTCCAGAATCGACCACCAGCATGGAAGAAAAACTGCGCCGGCTTCAAGAGGAGCGGATGTGCAAAGTGTGCATGGACAAAGACGTGTCCATTGTGCTGGTTCCTTGTGGCCACCTAGTGGTGTGTGCTGAGTGCGCTCCTAATCTGAGGCGCTGCCCCATCTGCAGAGGGGTCATTCGGGACAGCATGAAGGCCTTCTTGTCCTGACCTGAAAGGTAAGGAAAGCGTTTGAATCCTTAACAGAAGAGAACTTGGCAACTTCTGAATGTAGGCAAAGCAGGGGCGGAAATCCAAATGAATTTCACGTTGAACAAAAAATACTGTTAATCTGTGAGGACCTCGGTGCTCTCTGAGCTTGGCGTTTTTAGAGTAGGGATAGGGATAGGGAAAGAGATAGGGATAGGGATAGGGATAGACTAGACTAGACTAGACTAGACTAGACTAGACTAGACTAGACTAGACTAGAACAGAACAGAACAGAACACAACAGAACAGAACAGAATTCTTTATTGGCCAAGTGTGATTGGACACAAAAGGAAGTTGTCTTGGTGCAAATGCTCTCAGTAGACATAAAAGAAAAGATACATTCATCAAGAATCAAGAATCATAAGGTGCAACACTTAATGATAGTCATAGGGTACGCTAAGCAACCAAGTCATACTAGGAAACAGTCAATATAAATCATAAGGATACAAGCGACAAAGTCACAGTCCTGCAGTCACAAGTGGGAGGGGATGGGCAATAAGGAGGGATGAGAAGATTAACAGTAATAGTAGTGCAGACTTTGTAAATAGTTGGACAGTGTTGAGGGAATTATTTGTTTAGCAGAGTGATGGCATTCAGGAAAAAAAACTGTCCTTGTGTCTAGTTGTTCTGGTATGCAGTGCTCTATAGTGTCGTTTTGAGGGAAGGAATTGAAGCAGTTTATGTCTGGGATGTGAGGGGTCTGTAAATATTTTCACAGCCCTCTTTTTGACTCGTGCAGTAGGCAGGTCCTCCATGGAAGGCAGGTTGGTATTAATTGTTTTTTTTCTGCAGTCCTAATTACTCTCTGAAGTCTGTGTCTGTCCTGTTGGGTTGCAGAACCAAACCAGGCAGTTATAGAGGTGCAGATGATAGACTTTTCTTGCAGACATTTCATTACCAAACTAGGTAACATCATCAGTGCTTGAAGGGAGCGGGGTTTGATCTTATTTTTATATACTAGTGGCTTGTCCCATCAATGCTTGGTGGATTCTTGAGTAAGTGGTTGTTTAGTGTTATTTGTCTATGTTACCCCTTGATTGGGGTATTGTTTACTTGATTACCGGTCTAGTGTTAATTACCAGTCTAGCGTTGATCTGGGTTCCTTCTACTGGTATAAAGCAGGGTGCCCTCTAATAAGTAGTACTTAATGAAGGCCTGAGGTACTGTAACTGAAGGTTCAGGATGGAGAGAGATTTCCTTCATCTTTTCCTTCCATTATCACTTGGCCCTCAATTGGATAGCTCAAAGGTAGCCCAATCTACTCCAAGCTAGCCAAGCCAAGTGTTTTGAACCTCATCTGTTCCAGCCAGTAGATGCCCAGCTGCTAGTTAAGCTTTCATTGCTTTGTCACATTGCCTTGATGGTGGGATAGCCATGGAAAAATTAGGCAGACGTGTACCAAATTATCAGCTGCCATTCATTCCCCACAATACAGATAGTCCTCTACTTACAGCCGCTGTTGAACCCAAAATTTATGTTGCTAAGCGAGACAGTTGTGAAGTGAGTTTTGTCCCCACGTTACGACTTTTCTTGCCGCAGTTGTGAAGTGAATCACGGCAGTTGTTAAGTCAGTAATGCGGTCGTTCAATGAATCGGGCTTCCGCCCATTGACTTTGCTTGCCAGAAGGTCACAAAAGAGGATCACGTGACACAAACACACACACACACACACACACACACACACACACACACAAGGGGACACTGCAATGGTCATACATACGAGTCAGTTGTCAAGGGTCTGAATTTTGATCATGTGACCACAGGGAATGCTGGAACGGTCGTAAGCGTGAAAAAAACAGCCATAAGTCACTTTTTTTTTTTCAGTGATGTTGTAACTTTTGAATCATGGTCGTTAAACCTAAGTCGAGGATTATCTGTATTTAAGGCAAAGTTGAGAAACAGCAGGCAAATCTGTCACAAGGAAATGTCTTGCCTTTTCAGAACGTCACTTCACAGCAACTTAACCCTTCCTTTGGCCCAGGAAGACTCGACTCTGCCCAAGGAACCAAACAAGGACTTGAATAAATATACTACTGGGGTGCTTGATTTATTTATTTATTTATTTGACTTTGCTGATCGGGCTGCCCGTTTCCAAAGACAAAAGGACTCGCCTCCTTCCTCTGAACCCTACAGCCACCCGATGATCTTGCAGATGTTGCTTCTTTGAGACCTCCTTCAATTTCAAAGATGAAAGATTACAAAAACCATTTCAAGGTTTCTCCTGTGGAGAGACTGACGGCTTTACTGGGGGTTGGGGGGAATTGTTTAAAGCACATTTGGAACCGTTCAATTCCCAATTCTTACTTGTATAAGTTTTTAAAGCAGATAATTCGGAGTAAAAAAGTATGTGTGTGTGTTTTGACTTGGAATGGTTTTCTTTTAAGAGAATAAAATAACCTACCTTTGTGGAACCATTTCTAACGATTTCTGTCAACATTTATCGATTTATGATTGCATTAAATTTACAAACTACCTGAACTCTTGTTATTTCTTTCCCACTTTTATTATTTTTATAAACGACTCTAGGCATGTGAACATGTCTAATATTTTTCCCTCTTCCTATTTTCCCAACAAGAACTCTGTAAGCTAAGTTGGGTTGAGGGAGAGAGAGAGACTGGTCCAAACTCACCCAACCGGGGGGTGGAGGGTGGGGAGGGTTATTGAAAAGAGCCTCCCTGAAGATTGTATTACTTTTGGAGTCGGGCATCCCCTGGGCTACCGTGTTATCGCCGGCAAAACCTTCTAACCTAGAAGGACCAGTGGTTAGCTTTGTCGCTGCTTTTGACATTAATACAGACAGACCCAACCAGCTTTCATGCCTAAAGTGGGACTAGAACTCATGGTCCTAGTTTCTAGCCTTGTGCTTTAATTATCATCTTCATTTAATGAGTTTGAATGGAGCAAACAGAGTATTTTAATGGCCGGATGCCCTTCCTGTCGCTGAGGCAGAGTTTTGTCCAGCAGATATATTCTCATTGTGTTCAGAGAGAGAAATATCTGCCTCTACCTAGGATCAAACTCACAGCCTCCTGATTGTGAGGCGAGAGCTCCACCTGTAGGCCACTGCACCACTCCATAGCCTTGTGCCTTAATCACTAGATCAAACCGACCTTCTAATGATTAATTATGGCTTTGGGTGGTACACATGATACGAAATAAAATCCGTACAAGGAAAGAATAACATCTGGAAAATATCAGTGGTTAGAATGCTGCTTTGCAAAAAATTACTCAGTCCTGTGTTCCCCCACAAAGAGCTTTTCAATCTGTAAGTATTTACACCAAGTAACACCAAGTACAATTCTTGTTTGCACTCCCACAACAGAGGTTCTCCTTCGTTGTGTTTACGCAATGCGCTCTCGCCAAGCCAGTTGAAAACCAGGCAGTTGCATTTGTTCAACATGCTGGGTTGTTTTAACCTTGGTTAGAGCTTATTTGCTCTTCGGTTGCTTAGCACCCTGTACAAATCCAACCTCTGGCGAGCTTATTTAATGTATTTATATGAAACTGGAGAATGGATTGCTGGGTGGACAATTTGAGTGTATTGTGTAAACACAGCCGTCTCCGAGAAGACTGATCAGACAGCCTTGAGGAGGTCTTAGAGACCTTATTTTCACAACCATTTCAGTTGTCCAGCTTTGAATCTACCACTAAAAATAGATAGTCAGTAGGAGAGGGGTTTTTGGGTGTCTCCTTTACGGTGGTTAGTAAACAAGATAGTTTCCAGCTGTCTAACTGCAGTGTTCTCATTGGATTTATTGCAATTATCACTTCTATTCAGAGAGTTGTCCATTAAAGTATGAACTTGAGAGAAGTTTACCTTAGCCCACATCATACATATTCTGTAAATGGGGCTATGGATATTTATCTGCTGTAGACATAAAGAAATTCAATAGTTCTGTTACATTTACAATAATAGGACAAGCATAGCTATAGGTTCTAGTTGAAAAAGTCAGAGGAGACAGTGTGGACTTACGGGTGATTTGTATAAAAACCAGAGTGTAGGAGAAGAGAACATAGAAATATAATACTGGAAGGGACCTTGGAGATCTTCTAGTCCAGGGGTGGCTAACCTTTTTGGGCTCCTATGCCAAAAATTGTGTACGAGCTTGCACTCGTATGCCAGCACCCAGAAGCCAATGCGCACACCCCCTCACACCCCCTGTGCATGCGTGTGCAATCCCCGCCCCCCTTACCTGCATTGCGTCTCCCAGCTGATTTTCGGCCTGTTTGAGGCCTTTTTCGGCCTCCCAGGCTTGAGGAAAGCCTCTGTGGCCTGGAAAATAGGCCCATTTTGTCACTTCCGGTATTTCCAGAAATACGGGAAGTGATAAAAAGGCCTATTTTTCAGGCTGCAGAGGCTTTCCTCAAGCCTCTGGGAGGCTGAAAAAGGCCTCAAACTAGCTGAAACTCAGCTGTGAGGTGTGCACATGTACAGTGAGGTAAGTTTGCCTGTGGCTCATGTGCCGGCACAAATGGCTCTGCGTGCCACCTCTGGCATGCATGCCATAAGTTTGTCATCACGGTTCTAGTCCAACCCAACCAATTCATTACAGGTAGTCTTTAATTTACAACCACAATTCAGCCCAAAATTTCTGTTGCTGAGTGAAACACTTGTTCAGTGAGTTTTGCCCTACGTTACGACCTTTGTTGCCACAATTGCCAATTGTGAATCACTGCAGTTGTTAAGCGAGGAACATGATTGTTGAGTGAATCCGGCTTCCCCACTGACTTTGCCTGTAAGAAGGTCGCAAAAGGTGATCCCGGGACACTGCAACCGTTATAAATATGAGTCAGTTGGCAAGCATCCAAATGTTGATCATGTGATTACGGGAATACTGCAATGGTCGTAAGTGTGGGAAATAGTCAAAAGTCACTTTTTTCAATGCGGTTGTAACTTTGAATGGCCACTAAATGAACTGTTGTAAGTTGAGAACTGCCTTAGTATTCATTAGTCCAATTCATTATTTGCAGACATTTAATATGAATCATAGGGTTGTGAAGGACCCCGGAGATCTTTTAGTCCAGGGGCCTCCAATCTTGGCCACTTTAAGACTTGTGGACTTCCATTTCCAGAATTCTTCAGCCAGCAAAGCTGGCTGAGGAATTCTGGGAGTTGAAGTCCATAAGTCTTAAAGTGGCCAAGGTTGGAGACCCCTGTTTTAGTCCAAGCCCCTGCCCAGGGGAGAAGATCTTATACTATTCTGGTCAAGTGGCTATCCAGTCTATTTTTTAAAACTTCCAATGATGGAGCACCCACAACTCTGGGAAGCAAGCTACCCCATTTCCCCCAAAATATGACCTACCTTGAAAGTAAGCCCTAGCTTGATTTTTACACATGTGCCCAATATAAGTCCTTCCCTCTCCAAAATAAACCCTAATTAAGGCCCCTCCCACTCCAGAATGCATGGTTAAAAATTAAGCTAGGGTGGGGGTGAGGTGGTGATGGAGGCAGCCTACTACTTACCTTTGGACAGTTGTATCCAGGCCTCACCCGCCTCAACAACTGCCTTGACAGTCCATTTCTTCTGCAGCCAGCAAGGCTGGCAAGACTTTCCTGAAGGCCTCTGTACCTGATAAAAAAAGCTCTGGATTGATCTTGAATTCTGTTAACCCCTGCAGAGGTCTTCAGGAAAGCCTTGTTGGCTGCAGAAGAAGTAGTTCTTGAGGCCTGTGACAGTGAAAAGGAGACCGGGGGTGACACACGCAAGTGAGGTTAGTCAATGGATGACAGGTCCCCAAAATAAGACCTGGTGCCTTTTTGGGGTGGATATGTATGTATGTATGTATGGATGGATGGATGGATGGATGGATGTTATTCAGCTTTGTTCGGGTATTTTCCCACGTCATTATAGTTGTGCTTTTAAAGTCGTAGCAACATTTCGGCAGAATCTCATCTGCCATCATCAGGCTTCTGTATTGTGTTCATCTGTGAGTCAGACTTTCACAGCCATTTCAAAGTCTGACTCACAGACGAACACAATACAGAAGCCTGATGATGGCAGATGAGATTCTGCCGCAATGTTGCTAAAACTTTAAAAGCACAACTACAATGACGTGGGAAAATACCCGAACAAAGCTGAATACCATACATGTAAGTACCCGCGAAAACTTAAGAAAACATATATATTAGGTAGCAACACTGATTGACAATCAATTTCACATGCTGTTGTGCAAATGGAATAGACAACAGGTGGAAAGCATAGGCAGTTAGCAAGACATCCCCAATAAAGGAGTGGTTCTGCGGGTGGTGACCACAGACCACTTCTCAGTTCCTATGCTTTCTGGCTGATGGTTTGGTCACTTTTGAATGCTGGTGGTGCCTTCACTCTAATGGTAGCATGAGATGGAGTCTACAACCCACACAAGTGGCTCAGGTAGTGCAGCTCATCCAGGATGGCACATCAATGCGAGCTGTGGCAAGAAGGTTTGCTGTGTCTGTCAGCATAGTGTCCAGAGCATGGAGGCGCTACCAGGAGACAGGCCAGTACATCAGGAGATGTGGAGGAGGCCGTAAGAGAGCAACAGCCCAGCATCAGGACCGCTACCTCCGCCTTTATGCAAGGAGGGACAGGAGGAGCACTGCCAGAGCCCTGCAAAATGACCTCCAGCGGGCCACAAAAGTGCATGTGGCTGCTCAAACGGTCAGAAACAGACTCCATGAGGGTGGCATGAGGACCTGATGTCCACAGGTGGGAGTTGTGCTTACAGCCCAACACCATGCAGGATGTTTGGCATTTGCCAGAGAACACCAAGATTGGCAAATTTGCCACTGGCACCCTGTGCTCTTCACAGATGAAAGCAGGTTCACACTGAGCATATGTGACAGACATGACAAGGTCTGGAGACGCCATGGAGAACGTTCTGCTGCCTGCAACATCCTCCAGCATGACCAGTTGGGCAGAGGGTCAGTAGTGGGGTGGGGTGGCATTTCTTTAGGGGACCGCACAGCCCTCCATGTGCTCACCAGAGGTAGCCTGACTGCCATTAGGTACCGAGATGAGATCCTCAGACCCCTTGTGAGACCATATGCTGGTACGGTTGGCCCTGGGTTCCTCCTAATGCACGACAATGCTAGACCTCATGCGGCTGGAGTGTGTCAGCAGTTCCTGCAAGACGAAGGCATTGATGCTATGGACTGGCCCGCCCATTCCTCAGACCTGAATCCAATTGAGCACATCTGGGACATTATGTCTCGCTCCATCCACCAACGCCATGCTGCACCACAGACTGTCTAGGAGTTGGAGGATGCTTTAGAGAGGAGATCCCTCAGGAGACCATCTGCCACCTCATCAGGAGCATTCCCAGACATTGTAGGGAGGTCATACAGGCACGTGGATGCCACACACACTACTGAGCCTCATTTTGACTTGTTTTAAGGACATTACATCAAAGTTGGATCAGCCTGTAGTGTTTTTTTCCACTTTACTTTTGAGTGTAACTCCAAATCCAGATCTCCATGGGTTGCTAAATTTGATTTCCATTGATAATTTTTGTGTTATTTTGTTGTCAGCACATTCAACTATGTAATGAACAAAGTATTTAATAAAAATATTTCATTCATTCAGATCAAGGATGTCTTATTTTTGTATATTTTTATTATATATTTTATTATACTTACTATATATATGAAGAGGGTCTTATTTTCTGGGAAACACAGTATTTCACTGATTGTTCCCAATATCTGAAAAATAAAAAAATAAAAAAAATAACTTGAGGCAGAGTCAAGAAAGGACTTAGCCTAGAATCATTACATGTCCACAAATGCTCTAAGTCCAACCCTCTTTGAGTTTCTAGCACCAATGTAGTGCTGTCCATTAGTTGACCAGATTCTTCTGTACAGACTTGAGCAAGAAATCTTAACTGGAACTTAACATATAGTTCTGACTCTTTATGTCTGACTCTGTGTGTGTGTGTGTGTGTGTGTGTGTGTGTGTGTGTGTGTGTGTGTGTGTGTGTGTGTGTTGATCACACCATCACAGTCACCATTTTTGTCTCTTTATTGTACCCCATGAAACATTTGCAATCGGATCTCCTTTTATATACATACAGACTTTTTTTTTTCTAATTGTAATTCTTGGTGCGGCAGTTGAGTTGGAGAGATGGTGTGCAAAAATCTTTTGCAAATATATATATATATATATTTTATTTATTTATTTTCGGTCTTTTCCACTGGAGGGCAGAATCTGCTAGCTAATAAAACTCGATGGAAGAAAACTGTGTTTTCCCCCCACAATTGAATGCTGCCCCGAAAAGCTGTTACAATACAGAATTGGTCTAAATTTGCACCTGCATAGCCTTTAAAACGTAAACTTGCAACCTCCCTTTGCATTTTGAAGGGTGCTCTGAATGCTGTTTAAAAGTTACAGGTTTCCCTGTCAATCATGTCTGAGCACAATGCTCATCTCTGCTTCTTAGCTGAGGCAGCCAACATTGTGTGAAGATGCTCCCATGGTCATGGGCAGAGGTGGTATTCAGCAGGTTCTGACCAGTTCTGGAGAACCAGTAGTGGAAATTTTGAGTAGTTTGAGAACTGGCAAATACCACCTCTGACTGGCTCCGTCGACCCCACCTATTCTCTGCCTCCCGAGTCCCAGCTGATTGTCTGGGTCTCCTTTTGTTGCCCTGCACAGGAGAACAGAGCTGGAAAGCAGGTAAGTGGGGTGGGGAGGGAATGGGGATTTTGCAGTATTTTTCCCCTGCCACGCCCACCAAGCCACACCCACCAGGCCACCAAGCCATGCCCACAGAACTGGTAGTAAAAAAATTTGAATCCCACCACTGCTGATGGGGCCACCGTGGCTATACACCACAGGTGCACAGAACGCTGTTTCCTTCCCACCAAATTGGTACTGATTAATCGCGTTTGCATTTTTCAAACCGCTAAATGGGCAGGAGTTGGAGCAGGAATGGGAGCTCAGCCCATTGCGTTGAGCTTGGAGTCTCGAACCAAGGCTTCCAGCTCTCCAGCAGACAAGCTCAGTATCTTTTACCATCATATTTACAGGTCATCAAAACTGCAAATTGTCTTCAATTTTAAACTCCGAAGGGAATAGTAAATCTTCCTAAGGTCAAAACCTCTGCAAATGAGCCCCCTTGTGGGGGGGGGGGTTTAAAAAGTTTGCTCCTGTCCAGTTGTGAGTTCTAGTCCCAAACATGAAAGCCAGCTGCAGAATTTTGGGCCAATCAGCAGGAGATGGTGAGTTTTAGTCCCGCCTTAGGCATGAAAGCTGGCTGGGTGACTTTGGGCCAATCACCAGGAGACGGTGATTTCTAGTCCCACCTTAAGCAACAAAGCCTGATGTGTGACTTTGGGCCAATCACCAGGAGACAGTGAGTTCTAGTCCCGCCTTAGGCATGAAAGCCGGATGGGTGACTTTGGGCCAATCACCAGGAGACAGTGAGTTCTAGTCCCGCCTTAGGCATGAAAGCCGGATGGGTGACTTTGGGCCAATCACCAGGAGACAGTGAGTTCTAGTCCCGCCTTAGGCATGAAAGCCGGATGGGTGACTTTGGGCCAATCACCAGGAGACAGTGAGTTCTAGTCCCGCCTTAGGCATGAAAGCCGGATGGGTGACTTTGGGCCAGTCATTCTCTGGACTCGGAACATTATGATCCATATTCAAAGTATAACCTTCCCTCCTGGTCACATGGCCACATTTTGTGCGGTTGACTACTAACCCATGTTTACACATGTTGAAGCCATTATTTATGATGTATTTATTTATTTGTCCAGAAATTGACATTTACTTCCATTTTCAATAAAAAAGCCCCATAACAACAGTGGGTTCACTTAAGGATTGCAACGATCGCTTTATGACGGCTGCAAAAAAAAAACATAATAAAATTGCTCCTAGCTGTGTGGTGATCTGCTTTATGAGTATCACCACTTAGGACCAAAATTGTGGGCTTAATGATAGTTGTACATTAACAGATAACAAATAACAGATAATCAGAGTTGGAAGGGACCTTGTAAGTCATCTAGTCCAACCCACCACCCAAGCGGGAGACCCTACACCATTTCTGACAAATGGCAGTCCAATCTCTTCTTGAAGGTCTCAAGTGATGGCGCTCCCACAACTTCCGAGGGCAACTTCTGTTCCATGGGTTGATTGTTCTCCCTGTCAGAAAGTTTCTCCTTATTTCCAGATTGAATCTCTCCTTGTTCAGTTTCCATCCATTGTTTCTTGTCTGGCCTACAGTTAAGGACTACCTGCATATCCCCTTTGAGATGCAATGACCGGAATATGCACATAATATTCCAAAATGCGGTTGCACCATTGATTCATATAAGGGCATTATCTTATTGACATCTCTATTTTTAGCACCATCTCTTATTATCCCTAACATGCCATGGGCCGTTTTTTCCCAACGGATGCAGAATGTATTGACACCTTTATTGAACTATTTGCCATTGCACCGAGATTTCTTTTCTCATCAGCCACCGCTAGCCCTGATCCCCATAACCTTATGCAGCTGCAGATGGGTGTGGGGGGGGCTTTTTGACACTAATGTGCATCCCTTTACACCTCATTCTGAACGACATCTGCAATTTTGACACCCACTCCTTTCAATGTGCCGAAATCCTTTTGGAGCTCTTTGCAACCCGTTATTGTTTTAACTACTCTGAATAATTTAGTTCCATTAAGCTACGCCTGATTCCAGATCATGTAATAAATATATTTAAAAGCAGAATTCTAAGACAGGTGTCGGGGGAACTCGCTAGTTACACCCCTCAACAGTAAGAGAGGGAACATTTAAACAAGCCAGAAAATATTAATAGATATTAGTAGATAAAATTAATAGATATTAGTAGATAAAATTAATAGATATTAGTAGACAAAATTAATAGATATTAGTAGATAAAATTAATAGATATTAGTAGATAAAATTAATTGATAATATCTACCCACTGGAGAGATAGAGGAAAACCCATATTACAGAGACATGAAGCCAGACATTCTTCTTTTGCTCATTTTTTGATCGTTTAAAGAGCTCTTTTAAATATCTTTTCTGTAAAGCATTTTGGCAGCTGCTAATGCCAAATGAGAACATTTTTCCAGGCACGATTCTCACAGAGTTCCTTGAAACAACTTTTATAAAGACAATAGGCTTGGATGGAGTTACAAGAAGATCAAGTCCCTGAACTATTTCCCATGTAGGATTAATCTATGAAATCGAACTAGATCTGAAGAGTGAAAATTCTCTGATAGTCTTTCTAGCATTTTTCCTATAATCTAGTGAGGTGGCAGCTGTTTTGATGGATAACAGGAGAATTTTCATGGATAACAGATAATACGGGTAGTCCTCGAGTTACGACCACGATTGAGTCCCAAATTTATGTTGCTAAGGGAAACATCTGTTAACTGAGTTTTGCCCCGTTTTACGACTTTTCTTGCCACTGTTGTGAAGTGAACCATTGCATCTGTTAAGTGAGTAACCCGGTTGTTAAGTGAATCTGGCTTCCCCATTGACTTTGCTTGTCAGAAGGTCATAAAAGGGGATCATGTGATCCCGGGACACTGCAATTGTCATAAATATGGGTCAGTGGCCAAGGATCTCTCCTGTCTTAAATCTATCTTATCAGCCTGTCCTGTCCTGTCCTGTCTGGTTTTGTGTTATGCTGTCCTGTTCTGTCCTGTCTTGTTTTACCCTTAGCCCCAGGACATTCCAATCGTCATAAATATGAAACATTTGCCAAGCATATGATTTTTGATCACGTCACCATGGGGATGCTGCAATGCTCGTGAGTCACTTTCTTCAGTGCCATTGTAACTTTGAACAATCACTAAATGAATTGTCTGGGATTCTCTGTACGGCATCCAGTTTTCATCACCACGATACATAGAAGATGTTGGGAGCCTGGAAAGTGTGCAGAGGAGACCCAAAGGTGTTTTTTTTCAGGAGGCCACTGGACTTTTCTTGGTTTTTTTTTTCTTTTTGAAGATGTTGTGCTTCTCACCCAAGAAGCTTCTTCAGCTCTGACAGGATAAGTGGGGAATGGATGAGAAGTACAATGTCTTCAAAAAGAAAAGAAAAAAAACAAGAAAAGTCCAGTGGCCTCCTGAAAAAGTACCTGTCAGGGCTCTGGTAGTTACCCTCATTTAAATCATGAGTCTCTAGCTGAATTTTCAAAACTTAAAGATGATTTATTAGGTGTCAACATGCCGGCGCTGCCTGGGTGTAGCTGACTCTGAGACACATCATTCATTGTCACCCTTGACCCTGGTTTTCCCCCGCCCCCTGGGTGTATCCTAATTCATATTCTCCAATGGGACACACCCATAGCCAAGAGTCATCAATCATGCTCTCCAGTTAGCATTTTGCATGGCAGAAACTTCGGTCACCTAGAAACTATCTATGAAAACATTTATGAGGACAGGAAAACTGCACAGAGGGTGATAAACACAGCTCAGAAGATCATTGGTTGCCCTCTGCCCTCCCTGGAAGACTTAGCCAGGTCCCGCTGCCAAAGCAGAATCAAGGCCATTATAGAAGACCCCTCACACACTGGCAATTATCTTTTTGACCTGCTTCCATCTGGATGGTGCTTTAGGTCAATAAAATCCCACACCGCTAGACTAACAAATAGTTTCTTTCTCTGGGCCATCCGAACTGCAAATAAACACAAAGTCACTACCTTATTAAGGATGTGAAAAGATGTGAAATCTCAATACCCCATTCAGATGTATAATAACATATTACAGTGCAATCCATCTCTTGTGTGTTATACTCGGCAAAGCGTCACAATCAGTGTTGGATGTATATTTTGTGTATGTTTGTAGATATTGTACTCTCTAATTGCAAATGGAGACGTGGGTACTCTATTTTTTTTAATCTTCTTATCTTCATTTTTAAGTGTTTTGGTTTTAGTGTATTGCGAACACTTGCTGGGGTGCATCCACAGTTTCGTTGTACTTGACAATGACAATAAAGTCTTCTTCTTCTTCTTCTTCTTCTTCTTCTTCTTCTTCTTCTTCTTCTTCTTCTTCTTCTTCTTCTTCTTCTTCTTCTTCTTCTTCTTCTCTTCTTCTCTTCTTTCTTTCCTTTCTCTTCTTCCTTCTTCCTTCTTCCTCTCCTCTCTTCTCCTCCTCCCTTCCCTTCCTCCTCCTCCTCCTCCTCCTCCTCCCTCCTCCTTCCCTTCTCCCTTCCTCCTCCTCCTCCTCTTCCTCTTCCTCTTCCTCCCTTCCTTCTCCTTCTCCTCCTCCTCCTCCTCCTCCTCCTCCTCCTCCTCCTCCTCCTCTTCTTCTTCTTCTTCTTCTTCTTCTTCTTTCTTCTTCTTCTTCTTCTTCTTCTTCTTCTTCTTCTTCTTCTTCTTCTTCTTCTTCTTCTCTTCTCCTCCTCCTCCTCCCTTCCCCTTCCCCCTCCTCCTCTTCCTCTTCCTCTTCCTCTTCTTCTTCTTCCTTCTTCCTTCTTCTTCTTCTGGAATGCAACTTGCCCACTGCTCCCTCCTCCCTTTCTGTTGGCAACTCTAAAAAGACCATAGACATATTTTTTGAGTTGACGGTACCTTTGGGACAACCAGGACATGGATGACTGAGAATCTCTATAGCAGGAGTGTCAAACTCAAGGCCCGCGGGCCAGATCCGGCCTGTGAGGTGCTTAGATCTGGCCTACAGGACCACCCTGGAAACAGTGAAAGACCATCCTGGAGTACCTCTGCCAATAAAAGCAGAGCTCCATTTTCATTGGCAGAGAGCTGCAGGATGTCAAGCTGGCCATGCCCACCTCCCCAGCCACACCCACTTGTCCTCCCCTCCCCCCAAAGTCAAACACAACCCCGATGCCGCCCTCACTTAAATCAAGTTTGACCCCCTCGCTCTACAGACTTATGCAGAGAAGAGCAAGAAAGAGGATGAGGGGACTGGAGGCTAAATTGTATGAAGAAGGTTCAACTCTAGGTAGCGTCTTAACCTACTGAAGAGAAGGACTGGGGGGAGGGGACATGATAGCTGTCTTCCAGACCCTGAGACGCTGTCACCAGAGAAGAGGGGAGGGACGTATCCTCCAAAGCACCAGAGGGCAGGACAAGAAGGAAGGAATGGGTGGGAGCTTCTCAAAGAGACAGCCAACCTAGACCTGAGAAGAAATTTTCTGAGATTGAGAGCAGTTAATCAATGGCTTTCCTCCCAGAGTTGTGGGTGTTCCATCACTGGAGGTTTTCTACGACAGATTGGAGACAATCATTTGACTGGGATTGTACGGGCAGTCTGGGCTTCCGGCCTGCGATGTGGTCGGATCTGGCAGGGCTGTCTTGGAAAATGTAAGAGGCTGGCCCGCGTTGCTTGGGCCAGTCTACCCAGTGGTCTGTGGGCATGGCTTGGTGGGCATGGCAGGGGAAAGTTGCTGTAAAATCCCCATTCCCTCCCCATGCCACTAACCTGCTTTCCAGCTCCGTTTTCCTATGCAGGGCAACCAAAGGAAACCCAACCCATCCGCTGGGACTCAATGGGAGGCAGAGAAGAGATGTGGGGGAGGGCAGTCAGAGGTGGGATTTGCCAGTTCTCTTAACTACTCCAAATTTCCACTACTGATTCTGCAGAACTGGTCAGAACCTGCTGGATACCACCTCTGGGTCTATCAAAATGCAAAGGGGAAACCCTGGGCCACTGTGGCTTCAGCCCGTCTACCCAATGCGAAGAGGAAACAGGCCAGCAGTTTGGGGAGTGATGTCAAGATGGACTAGCCCACTCATTTGGCCACACCCATCCATTCAGCCACGCCCTTCCGCTGCCCCCCACCAGGTCCACCATAGCCCTGATGTGGCCCTCAATGAAATCGAGTTTGACACCCCTGGTCTAGAAACGGACCATTGCATTTACACTAACATTGTCGTGTTTCCTGCCTCATTGTGGAGAAGAACGCTACTATCCATTTTTCCATGTGCTCAGATGGGGGCAGGGGAGGCTCAGGGTCCCAGAAAAAGCAAGTTCCACCTCTCCCGTCAATCCTCACAGTGAAACCCAGATTGCACTTTGCAATTCATGACGATCCAATTCCCTTGGCCGGGATCCAAAACATACATCCCCAAACCAAATATTTCTATTGAGTTCCAAACAAACCCAAGGGTCTATCATCCTTCCCATTAGCGCTTTGGCTGAAGTTTTGGCAATTACCTTGTTCCCAAAGTAAACGGGGGAGTCCGGTTTGTAATTGTTGGCTGCGGGACAAATCAAGCATCCTAATCGTTCAGGAATTCTCTTGAAATACAGAGCAAAGTATTCCCGCCAGCGCTGAGACTGAACGAGTGGTTTTTGTGGTTGCACTCATAAATACACGCACACAGAGGCTGTCCTGCAACTCTGCTTTGAATCACTGCACCCAATGCGGTGTGATTAATGGGAATATTCTCCTTTGGGAAGTTTGTAGAGATTCTACAGTCATCCAGGTCACGGTTGTTGTCCCAAAGGTGCTTTTTTCAGGAGGCAACTGGACTTTCTTCTTGTTGTTGTTGTTGTTGTTTTAAGACATTTTCCTTCTCATCCAAGAAGCTTCCCCAGCTCTGACTGGAAGGTGGGGAACGGAAGGATTTATATTCCTTGCAGACAGCTAGTTATTTGCATCCTTTTAGGGTCGTTGAAGCACTTGGAGTCTTTTAGCTATATAGTTTGAGATGAACACCCTTTGAATGGTGTGGGAGTAGGGATAGATTTTCCAGATTAAAAAATTGCAGACTATAGGAACCTTGCATTACTCAGGTGAACCTGAAGACACAGACAAACCTCCAAGTGGTCTCAACAACCCTAAAATGATGCAGCTGTCTGCAAGGAATATAAATCCTACCATTCCCCCACTATCCAGTCAGAGCTGAAGAAGCTTCTTGGATGGGAAGCAGAATGTCTTCAAAGAAGAAAAACCAAGAAAGTCCAGTTGCCTCCTGAAAAAGCACCTTTGGGCCAACAACCATGACCTGGAGGACTCAGAATCTCTATAGACTTTTAGCGATACAAGTTGGGATGAACCCCCGTTGAATGGTGTGGGAGTAGGAATGGATTTCCAGAGGGAAATTGCAGACTACAAGAACCAGGAGCATTTACTCAGGTGACCCCGAGGACACAAATAAACCTCCAAGTGCTTCAACGACCCTCTAAAAGGAAGCAAATGAATGTTACAGTGATAGAGATATTATGTATATGAATAAGATAAGAATAGAGAATTAATACCAAAGTAATGAATATGGCTGTACATTTCAATTGTTATTGCACAAGATATTTGTACCCAGGCGACACACTGTTAAACGGAAGATGAATTGTTTGTATACAAAATAAAATTTAAAAAAATTAATTAAAAACAAAAAAAAGAACGCAAATGACCAGCTGTCTGCAAGGAGTATAAATCCTTCCATTCCCCCACTATCCAGTCAGAGCTGAAGAAGCTTCCTGGATGGGAAGTGAAACATCTTCAAAACAAAACAAAACAGGGAAGTCCAGTTGCCTCCTGAAAAAAGCTCCTTTGGGACTGCATTGCGAAGATTTCTCTTCTTCGCCCCATCCAACCCTAGAGGCCTTCTCTTTGCAAGAAATTGCATTCCAGAAAGGAAGAGCGACCTGAGGATTAGTTTTTAGGGGGGGGTGATATACAGGTAGTCCTCAACTTACGACCACAACTGAGCCCAAAATGCATGTGTTGAAGCGAAATATTTGTTAAGGGAGTTTGCTCCGTTTGATGATTTTTCTTGCCTCCTTTGTTAAGCCAATCACGGCAATTCTTAAATTAGCTGCATGGTTGTTAAGGGAATCTCGCTTCCCCATGAATGTTGCTGCTCAGAGGGTCGCAAAAGATTACATGACCCCGGGATGCTGCAACTGTCATAAATGCGAGTCAGTAGCCAAGCTTCTGAAGGTAAATCACGTGAGCCTGAGGATGCTGCAAAGGTCGTAAGGGTGAAAAAATGGCCGTAAGTCCCTTTTTCCAATGCCGTTGTAACTTTGAATGGTCACTAAATGGACTGTTGTAAGTCAGGGACTACCTGTAATAGGCCAGCATGGCTTGGTTTATACATGCAAAATTTAGGGAAAATACAAGTAGTCTTAAATTTACAACACTTCACTTAGTGACGGTTCGAAGTTATTGGGATGATCTGGGGTGTGGCACAAAGGCAACGCAGTCAGATAATCGGTAGGAGTCCCTTTATTAGCTCCAACTTTGCCCCCAATGTCCTGGTTACCTTTTGGGCTGGAGAAAAACTCTCCCAGGAACAGCCTTTGGCTGCAGAGTATCAAATCCAGAACATGGTCAACAAAAACTGTAAATATAAGTCCAATCAAGGCAAAATCAAGGTAATCAGTCCAGTAGGGTAGGAGCAAGAATTCCAGACATGATGGCACAGCAATAACTCAACACAGTTGGGAAGACACCAGGAACACAGATAACCAAAGTCAACACAAGATAAACTCACATTTGTTCCCAGCAGCTGCCACACTCAGCATGCATCTCTTTTAAACTCTCTTCTCAGCTGTGGCTAATGAAGGGGATCAGGGCCCTTTCCTCCCTCATAAGCCACATGACCCACGTTGCTCTCTTCTCTGTTCCTCCCTGCATGCCCTAGGATGAAGACGGGGTGGGCCTGGGTCTTCTTCTGAACTCCCTCTCTCTTGTTCTACCTCTCCCCTGCTCTGCCCAGTCAGACTTTGCCCTTCCCCAGTTTCCTTCATAGCCAACGGAGCCACATTCCCGCTCCCTGTCAGCTGTTCGTCTTTCTCCTTGGATTCAGACTCCGACAGGGGCATGACAATTATAAAGATACTTTGCTTGTCTGAAGGTTGCAAAAGGAGATGACATGACCCCGGGACACTCCAACCATCATAAATATGAGCCAGTTGCCAAGTGGCAAAATTTTGATCCTGTGACCATGGGATTGTTGCAACAGTCGTAAGTGTGAAAAATGGTCATGTCACTTTTTTCAGTGCCATTGTAGCTTTGAACAGTCACTTAATGAATAATTGTAAGTTGGGGAAAGCCTGTAGAAGAAAAAGTCCCAATTGCTTTTTTCCATCAATTGAAACTCAATAGTACAACATTTGAAGATAATAGCCACTGAAATACAGATAACCTCAGTGCGTCGGTTTAATTTTGTTGTATAAGAGGAGAAGAAAGGCAGATAAAGAACATTATTGGGCATTGCCTGGCCTTAAAGGGTCTTTAGAGATTTACTGTGAAACCACAAAACCCTACAAACAGAGATCTAATATAAGTTAGGAAATAGCCATCACCTTACAGGTCAAACCATACAATAATTTTATATACTCGTGCAAATCAAGATGGTTAGGTTTTCTGAGCAAGCCATCTAAAATTGCTTTCAAAGCTGGATCCAACTGAAGAGACTCTGAGATTTTAATCAAGTTTATAGATTTTATTATAGCTTCCCCATCTTGATCTACTGCAATTCCCGTAGTGTCAAACCTGCTTGGTCATGAGTTGGACGTCCACAGCAAATTGGGGATAATTTATGAGTGTCCAAAATGTAGAAGGCTTCAATCTTCTGAAGGTATAAAGGTATAAAGAATGCATCAAACTTATTGGTTATCCAATCAGTGTGTGTTAGCCAGGCTCTTCATGCTGTTGATTACATAGACAACATTTTATCCATGCACACAAAAGAAGGAGATACCAACAGGACTGGGAGAAAATACCTGGGGTTCATAGAAGTAAAAAAGAAAAGGAAAATATGGTGATGAAGGGAGGAATAGAATTTGAGATTGCTCGCTACATGAAGTCCTGGGAGGTGGGTCGTGGAAGAACTGGACAGTCAGAATTGTAGCATGCGGCACTCTGGGTTGCACAATTGGCCACAGGTTCACCAACTTAGATACCATGTTTCCCTGAAAATAAAACCTGGTCTTATATATTTTTTTTGGCCACCGAAAAAGGTACCAGGTCTTATTTTCAGGGGATGTCTTCCACTGACACACCTCATGGTGGTGGTGCCAATGGCTCTGGCCAGCAGAAGCCATTGTGGCTGCTGGCGGCCCACTTCATCTGCAGCCACTTTCCACCAGTTGTGCACGTTGTCCCTGGCCTCTGGTTCGCTGTCAGAGGCCTTCAGGAAAGGCCTCTTCAGCCAAGAAATGGGCTCCAGAATGACAGATGCAGCGCCCCCAGCCCCTGTTTTGCTGTTAGAGGCCTTCAGGAAAGGCCTCTGCAGGTGAGAAACGGGCTCCGGATTGATGCACACATCAATCCAGAGTTCTTTTGTTGACTGCAGAGGCTTTTTCTGAAGCCCTCTGACAGCGAAACAGAGGCCGGGGGAGATACGTGCAAGAAGCGGCAAGCGACTGCAGAAGAAGTGGGCTGTTAAGGCGAGGCAGGTGTCAGGGTGTGCAAGGCCTGGCTGCAACTGTCCAAAGGTAAGCAACTCTACCACCACTATCCCCACCATCACTTGATTTTTACCCATGCACCTTGCCCCACCTTGTGCAACCAGGTGCAATGGAGTGGGTGGGGTCTTAACTAGGGCTTATTTGTGGGGTAAGGCTTATATTGGGTGCCCATGTTAAAATCAAGCTAGGGCTTATTTTTGGTATAGGCCTTATTTTGGGGGAAACATGGTAGTGATATATGTGTGTGTGTGTGTGTGTGTGTGTGTGTATGTATGTATGTATGTATGTAGTACTGGCAAAATGAAAATTGCATCTCAATAGATATCAACATGTAGCTGATCTTTTTGGGACTCAGTCGGGTGGGATCATCCCAAGTTAAGACTTGGGTGGGAAACCACTGAAGAGTACCAGGGCTGTAAGTTCAAGTAGAAAGTCAATGTTCGCCAACCAGTGGGCTGGAGACCACTGGTGGTCCACAAGAAAATTTTGGTGGTCCTCAGAGAAATGTCACCCCCAAAGCACCCTCCAAAGCAATTAATCCAGGCTGTGCCAGGGACACAAGGCTTGCATTGCTTGCATTACGAACAACATGAGGTAATGAGGGAAGGGGGGAACTTGCTCTATTCACCCCACTCACCTCGCCTGGCCACTGGGCTGCTTCTTTCCACTTCTTTCTTCTTCTGCTTTTGGCTGCACACAAGAAAAGCAGCAGAAGAAGTCTTTCTTCTGTCCCCCAAACTCCGCCAGAAATGAGTCTTTGAGAGCCTGCAAGGCCTCCTGCTCCAAGAGGCTGTGCCAGCAAAGACTCATTTCTGGCAGAGTTTGGGGGAGAGAAAGAAAGACTTCTGCTGCTTCTGCTGCTTTCCTTGCATGAAGCCAAAAGTCTCTCTCTCTCTCTCTCTCCCACCACCCCTGAGAATGGAGCTGGAGACAGTATCCTGCGATCCCAAATAAAGAATGATGGTTCAGTAGGAAAACGGGGTGGGGAATTTTCCTGCAGACTTTGGGGGGATTTTCCACAGGGTCTCTGATTTAAAATTATGAGTTTGGTGATCCTTGAAGTCCAAAAGATTGGCCACCCCTGATATAGAACATACTGAATGAATCTATGAATAAAGCATTTCAGTATTACTGCCAAGAAAATGTATACAGGTAGTCTTCTACTTACAATGGTTTGCTTAGTGGCAGTTCGAAGTTACAACAGCAGTGAAAAAAGTGACTTATGACCATTTCTCACACTTATCACCATTGCAGCATCCCCATGGTCATGTGATTTACATTCGGATCCTTGACAAGTGATTCATATTTATGACAGTCACAATGTGCCGGGGTCACGTGAGCCCCTTTGGTGACCTTCTGACAAAGCAAAGTCAAGGGAGAAGCCAGATTCACTTAACAAACCTGTTATTAATTTAACTTCTGCAGTGATTCACTTAGCAAACGTGGCAAGAAATGTCATACAAAATGGGGCAAAATTCACTTAGCAATATAAATTTTGGGCTCAGTTGTGGTCATAAGTTGAGGACTACCTGTATAGTTAGGTCCATGCCAATGTAAGAGACTCAGCCTCAATTCATGGGGACCTTAACTAACACAGCCATTAAAAACCATGTACCATGTCTGCATTCTCCCTTCTTCCTGTCTTCCATCTTCCCCCTTAAAGGTTCATTGCAATACCATTGTGGAAGACTGCAGCTCTGCCGTCCCAGTACTAGAATATCTGCAGTTGGATCACAACAGCTTTGTGACACAAAATACAAAACTGTCCCAGGTCCAGTTTCTGACATCTCCAATTAAAAGTTGCTAGAGATGTCGGTCCAATGTAGACACAGCCCATGCAATGTATGAAGTGTTGTGGTCTATGTGTGCAGTTTTAATTCTTCCCTGGATCAGCGTTTCTCAGACTTGGCAACTTTTAAGATAGGTGGACTTCAACTCCCAGAATTCCTCAGCTGGCTATGTGACTTTAAGATAGGTGGCTAGCTGGGGAATTCTGGGAGTTGAAGTCCTTGCACCTTCTTCAAACCAATGGTCCAGTAGTGGGATTCAAAAATTTTTACTACTAGTTCTGTGGGCGTGGCTAGGTGGGGGTGGCTAGATGGGCATAGCCAGGTGGACATGTGAATGGGTGAGTGTGGCTATGTGGTCATGTGACTGGGGGGGGTCAAAAGTCTTTTTTTCTTTCTTTCGCAATACCTCCTGTGCCCTGTTTTTTGGCCTGCTGGGCCTCAGGGAAGCCTCCCAGGCGTGGAAAAAAGCCTTTTGAAGCCTTTTGAGCTAAGTACAACAGTGAGGGGATCAGCTGTGCTGCACGATTTAGATTAGCTAGAAAGCAAGAAATTCAATGGTTTTCCGCTTTCTTGCTCATCTAAATTGTGCGGCACAGCTGATTGTCATCCAGTTGATAGTCAGAAATACCAGTTCAGCCAAACCGGTAGCATTTCTTTTACTACCGGTTCAGGTGAACCGGGCCGAACCGATAGCATTTCACCTCTGCAATGGTCCTCTCTATCAGAATGTGGACCAATGGTTTGAAAGAGGGATAAAGGAGGCCATCTGTGTTAAACCTGAACAACCCCCTCTCAACAGAGAGGGAGGGATAAGACACCACATATTTCCTTATTTCCTGTTTATAACACAGTCCTTTTAGCAGTTCCAAGAATGTTCCACACCCATTTGCTGTCTAATTCAGGTGATTCTGAGGGCATAACCCTCAAGTGACCTTAGTGGCTCTCAGAGAGAGTGTAAATGACCAGATGACTGCCAAGAAATACAATCCCTTCATCCCCCCACCTACCATTCTGCCAGAACTGATGAAGCTTCTTAGATGAGAAGCAAAATGTCTTCAAGGGGAAAAAAAGAAAGTCCAGTTGCCTTTTGAGAAAGTACCTTTGACACATTTCAACTAACACATATTTCTTTTAAATGAAAATGCAATACATTATGAGTACGTGAAGACACCTTCTCAATTGATGGGAGCTAAAATTGGCACTTCGTCTACCGCCCTGTTTTGTTCGCCTAGAACCCCCCATCAATTTTAATTGTCCTAAGTGAAGAATAGTTAGAGAACAAGTGAGGAACGTAAGGATTGGGCTGTTCCAAATCCTGTTTTCTACGACACTTAGAAGAATTCTCAGATACAGATAATTTTAATTAACACCTTGTCCATTAATAGAAACCACAAAGTTGAGATTGTTCAGGGTATATGGGGGGGTGGGGTTTGAAGGGGAGTGAGAATTAGTCCACGGATAATAACAAAGTTGATGCCTCAAAATATCCAGAGGCAATGCAATTTCATTGTTATACAGAAGAAAAGAGTCAAATATGTATTTTCCAAATGTTCTCTTCATAGTCCCAATGGAGTGAAAATAGGGCGTGGGTGGGGGAGGAGAGAGAAAGGAGGAAATCATTCATTCATTCATAACAAAACCTAGAAATCCACTAATGAGGAATTGTCTGAGCGGATGCCAGCAAGCCTGAAGCACCAAGTAGAGGATAGTGATCTCATGGAGGCGTGCTCTTGAAACTGGAAGGCATCTCCCATTCCTTGGCTGCCCTCAGCACCCGGCTGAACGTTTGGCATTACGGTTGTGGATGGATGCTTCCCACCTGTCCAGTTCGCCGGATCCTCATCACTTACGCAGGCCTAGGAAGAAGGGTGAACACAAAGAGTTTAGAGAAGATGGAGAGGACCCCAGAGTGAGAGACAAGACAGCCACCTGCACGCTTTGCCACTGTTCAAGAAACGTTAAGGCAACGTCATAATCTCCTGGAAGTACTTAACATGTGCCAATGACGTGTAAAGATATGGGAAGATAGTTTTGGGAGGCAGGATGAAGAACTGCAGAGATGGTATTCAGCAGGTTCTGACCAGTTCCGGAGAACCGGTAGCGGAAATTTTGAATAGTTTGGAGAACCGGCAAATACCACCCCTGACTGTCCCTGCCAACCCCATCTCTTCTCTGCCTCCCGAGTCTCAGCTGATCAGCTGGCTCTTCTTTGGTTGCCCTGCACAGGAGAACGGAGCTGGAAAGCAGGTTAGTGGGGTGGGGAAGATATGGGATTTTGCCATAACCTTCCCCCAGGGGTGGGGAGGGAATGGAGATTTTACAGTATCCTTCCTCTGCCGTGCCCACCAAGCCACACCCACAGAACCGGCAGGAAAAAAAAAACTGGACCCCACTACTGCAAGGCACATATCAAACAAGTGGCAGCTAAACCCGCCGAAGGAAAGAGACCACGGCAAATGTCTCAGAAGGGACCCTCCCTAGTGTCTTGGACTGTCAAGATGACTAAGGGGAGGGGGAGAAATGCACTTTCAGACTTGCAAGGCTCCCGCCAGTCTCGTGAGGCAGCCCAGATAAAAAGCGTTTGAAATCCAGAAGTACTAAGTCTAAATTTATTGTAACGTCACCTTAACAGAATCTTGCAGATTCTAAAAAAAAAAAAAAAAATCTCTCTAACAGAATAACAGAGTTGGGAGGGATTTTCGAGGTCTTCTTGTCCAACCCCCCTGCTCAAATGCGGGGAACCCCATATCATTCTAAACAAATGGCTGTCCAGTCTCTTCTTGAAAACCTCCAGTGAAGGAGCACCCACAACTTCTGGAGACGAGCCATTCCCACTGGTTAATTGTTCTCACTTTGGGGAAATTTCTCCTTAGTTCTAGGCTGGTCCTCACCTTGATTGGTTTTCATCCACGGCTTCTTTTCCTTCCATCTGGTGCTTTGGAGAATAGGTTGCCCACTTCCCCCCACAATCTTCTTTGTGGCAGCCCCTGAGATATTGAAATGCCAGCAAGCCTGAAGCACCAAGTAGAGGATAGTGATTCCATGGAGGCATGCTCTTTAAAGTGGAAGTAGAACAATCAGTGGAACAACTTTCCTCCAGAATTTGTGAATGCTCCAACACTGGAAGCTTCAAAGAAGAGATTGGACAAACATTTGTCTAAAATGATATAGGGTTTCCTGCCTAAATAGGGAGTTGGACTAGAAGACCTCCAAGGTCCCTTCCAACTATAATTCTGTTCTGTTCCTATTCCTATTATTTCTTATTCTATTCTACTCTCTTCTGTTCTATTTTCTACTCTGCAATTTGTCAGTTCAAATCTCACCAGGCTCAAGGTTGACTCAGCCTTCCACTCTTCCAAGGTCAGTAAAATGAGGACCCAGATTATTGGGGGCAATACGCTGACTCTGTAAACTGCTTAGAGAGGGCTGTAAAGCACTGTAAAGTGGTATATAAGCAGTGCTACTGCTATTAGTATTAGATTCTATTTGATTCTATTCTAATTTCTGCTGAGTTTTGCAACCATGAAGTCACTTCTTTATGAAAATCCAAAGATCCATCCAGGATAAGTGATGTTATCTCTCTCTCTCTCTCTCTCTCTCCCCCCCTCTCTCTCCTTCCACTCTCTTCATTTTGCAGCACCCCCTAAGAGACTGTCAGACATGCTAGAAAGTATTGTGCTATACTAAAGTAATCATAATAATACGTGCAAGGGAATTATTCACCGGAAACCTGCAAGCATTAGAGGAGAGAAAATATGCTCACAACAATGGCTGCCGGTCAGTTTGCCGAGTGAAGAATCCCTGCGGTTTTCCAGGGCAGGTTTTGCGATCGGCAGCCCATCTGCTAAATGCTGCACTCTGTGTTCCCCACAGAAGGAAATCACTCAATGTCAAACCCACCGCTCCTTATAATGCTCGACTCTCTTGGTTGCGTCAGTGAGCGATGCCTACATGCCAGCCACCGTGCCTCGAGAAGGCATTTTTATAGAGTTCTTTTTACCACCTTGCTCGGGGCTTATATGTTTCTAGGATGTAAGCATTACTCTGGGTGACAGGGATTATTAATCACCAATATTTGTATGCTATCTTGCTTACAAAATGATTGGCCATCTTCCTTTCCCCTCTCCCCCTGGATCCTTAAGCCCATCTTTTCTTTCTGCTTTGGCCCTGAGCTTCTTTCCTCTGGATTAGTAAATCAAGCAGCTTTGCCATTGCTCCCACAGAGGCAGTCATGTATCCCCACTTTGCAAAAACCCACCACATTTTTAAAAAATCAATATTTAATCTCTGGCTGTATCCATCCAAATGAGGAGCAATTTGGAAGGTATTCAATCCTGAAATTCAAAGAGTATTTATCTCCTGTTTCCCCTCTCTAGGGAAGAGATGTCAAACTCAAGGCCTGCGAGCCGAATCCGGCCCATGTAGTGCTTAGATTTGGTCCACAAGGCCACCCTGGAAACAGCAAAGGACCAGCCCGAGGTGCCTCTGCCAGTGAAAATGGAGCTCAGGACTCCAGGCTGTTCCCCAGCCTGAGATACCTCATGTGCATTTAAAGACCTGAGCATTCAATTAACAAATGCTTTGGGGAAAGCAGGGAGTGATCACGTTCATTTAACATGATTCAATCAAATGAACCACCAGATTACAAATGTAATTGGCAGGCTCTATTACATTTGTAAATGGAGGATTACCTGTATAATGAGAGTGAGTGAGTGTCTCAGGGAAGTCCTGCCTTAGCACCACACAAGTCCCATGTCACGCCCACCCTGGCCATGCCCACCCAGTCACATGACCACCAGCCATGCCTACTTAGCTGGTCATTAGAGCAGAGAACCAGTTGTTACATTATTTGAATCCCACCACTGCTTGGGAAGGCTGTGCGTGGCCTACCTGAGCTCCGTTTCCAGCTGCCACAACCTCCTGCAACCCTCGAACAGTGAAAACGTGCACGGCCCTTCCGAGCTCTGTTTCCGCTAGCAGGGTGCTCGGGCTGCTACAGGTGCCCTGACACAAATGATGTTGAGCTGGACATGCCCCCCTGGCCACACCTCCCCCCAAGGTCAAACACAATCCTGATGTGGCCTTCAATGAAATTGTTTGACACCCCTACTCTAGGGTAAACCAATGTTTGAGCAAGCAGAGGCCTCTTGATCTTCTGAATGGGTCCTATGACTTTACCAGATATGACCCAGCTTAAAATTCGGGGTCTATAGGTAAATTACTTCTATTCCCATTCCCTAAAGGAAGGAATTTAATGTTTAGTTTGAATTTAATATATTTATGTTTGAATGTACCATATAAATACACTTTTAGGACTGCGAGCCGCCCAACATTACCTTGATTTCTTGGCCTACCTGATCTCCAGCTCCTTTTCTCCATCGCATTTCTCACCGTCGTGTGCAGGGAAATAAAAGTTTGTGAGACTAAAGAAAAAAGTTCAATCAATCAATTCCAACTTCGCGTTATCTTTTTTTTTTTTTTTTTCCGGGAGAAGTTGGATTTGATCGATGGAACTTTTTTTTTTAGTCCCACAAACTTTTATTTCCCTGCACACGATGGCGAGAAATGTGCCAGAGAAATGCAACAGAGCTGGAAATCGGGTAGGCAAAGAAATGCTTGGGGGAAGTGACGACATCTGGGCACCAGGTGCTAAAATCAGCCCATCTTTCTCTAACAGCTGCCCAGGCCCATCAGAGGGAAGGCCGGCATCTACCGGAACTTAAACACAGCAGCATTCCAGCTCAATCTGGAAAGGGGCAGATGGCATGGGCACTGCAGGCAGGATATGCCCGCTCACTTCAGCACTCTTCCTGACCCTCTGGTGCTCCACTGGGGCTTTGGCCAGGGTTGCTGCCTGAGACAGTTTTCTCCTGAGTGACGAGATCAAAGGTTTCCGTCACTCCTCTCTTGGACTTTTTGGGGAGGGCTGTTTCCCCTCTGTCTGGAAGGAAATTTAATGAAAACCAAACGTGTTCCAGAAAAACACAGCTTTCCCGCAACGCGCCTAACCAATTTGCAGAACTCGACAAAAAAATTCGGTACTGGTTCTGCTGAACCGATGTGAACTAGCTGAATCCCCCCACTGCTTAGGTCTCCCCAACCGATGGCCAACTGCAGAGACTTTGAGGAAACCTGCAGGCATGACCCATGGCTTCCCTCCTGCCAATAGGAGGAGGCGAGGTGTATGGTGGGATTCAGCTGGTTGACATCGGTTCAGCAGAACCAGTACCGACTTTTTTGTCGAGTTCTGCAAATCAGTTAGGCGCTTTGCGGGAAAGCTGTGTTTTTCCGGAACACGTCTTCCTACCCAAGTTTCTTATGAAGCAGGGAGCTTCAGATCCATACAGCATCAGGATGTTTTTCCAAGGGTTACTATTGGTTTCTGTTTTAAAAAACGATCTTCTCAGATCCAGCACTTAGGAAGGAGTGCTGTTTTTGTAACCAGAGTCTGCAACTACTATCCAAGAACCTTTCTAGTACCTTCCTTCCTTTCTCCCTCCCCCACTTCCTTCCCTGCCTTCCCTTCCTTTTTTCCTCTTTCCTTCCTTTTTCCCCTTTCAATATCAATTCAATGTGTGGAGTGTGAGGGATGTGTGTTTGTGTTTATTTTCATAGTCATAAATTGTACATTGAAGATAGTATTTAATGTCGTTACATGGTTGTACGATGTGCAATGACAATAAAGTAAGCCAAACTAAACTTTCCTTCCTTCCTCCCTCCCCTCCCTCCTCCGCTCTCCCTCCTTTCTCCTTTCCTTTCCTTTTCTCCCTTTCCCCTTCTTTTCCTTTTCATTCTTTTTTCTTTCTTTCTTTCTCCAAAGCCTACATCACTTGAGCTCTGTCAAATTAGCTCAGCCTGTTCCTTCTTTCTCGCATTAAGCGCAGTGCCTGGAGAATGCAACAGGAATGCCGTTCAATTGCCAAAAGGCTGGCAGGCTGGCTTTGCATTCCATCCAGCTAATTCCAAAGGGCGCAGCTGGGTTACAGCAATATCCCACATTTTCCCTCGTTTATTTATTAATCAAATTTGTTTGCCACCCACCTCGCCACAAGGCATCTCTTCCCCACATGCTATATTCTAAAATTCGCCCAAGTGCATTTGCAGAAGCAGAAGCTACCCCAGCAGCATTAATAGGGTCCCTGAAAATTGGGGTGCTGTTTTGCAAAGTGAGCAAACAACGGGATGAATTGTACTTTTGCCTCCTTTTTTTTCTTTGTTTCAGTATTCTAGACATATTTTTATTTATTAGATTTGTATCCTGCCTTTATTACTTTATAAGTAATATTCTTCCTCCTGTTTTCCCCACAACAACCCTGTGAGGTAGGTTGGGCTGGGAATGAATGACTGTCCCCAAAATCACCCAGTTAACTTTCATAGCTAAGGTGGGAACTAGAACTCACTTTCTCCTGGTGATTGGTGCAAAGTCACCCGGCCAGCTCTCATATCTAAGGCAGCCCTGGTACTCACCGTCTCCGGGTTTTTAGACCAGCACATTCACCACTACTTTATCTTCTATACATTATGCATCTCAGTAACCACATTCTTGCCCTGCATCCCAAGCTATAGCCATAATTTGCTGTTTTTGTAAAATTTCTTTATTAACCATCATTTCAGCAGTTTATAAGTGAGAGAATCTATGGAACCTGCTAAATGTTTCCTTTAACCAGTTTTATGTTAGTAAGGCAAAATAAAAATGAATCTGCAAGCTTTTTCTCAAGTGCAACACCGAATGAATGGTTAGAATCATAGACTGGGAAGAATCGAATCCAATCCCTTGGTTTGTGCAGGATTTTCATAGTCAGAAAAAATGGCAAATCCGATGAAATTAGTTGGGGAATCTTTGTGAGCATAAGATTCAGAGGTGGCCTCAGGTGGAAGACAAGATGGCGGCTACAAGGGTCAGTCCAAGCTCTTCCTATTTAAAAATGTGTGTGTGTGTGTGTGTGTGTGTGTGTGAGAGAGAGAGGGGGGGGGAGGGAGAGGGAGAGAGAGGGGGAGGGAGAGAGATAGGTGATAGATAGGCAGGTATGCAGGTTGGTAGATACATGATAGATAGATAGATAGATAGATAGATAGATAGATAGATAGATAGATAGATAGATAGGTGATAGATAGGCAGGTAGGTAGTTAGGTAGATGGGTAGATAGATACATGATAGCTAGATAGGAGGCAGATAGCTAGCTAGCTAGCTAGCTAGCTAGATAGATAGATAAGTAGATAGATAGATAGATAGATAGATAGATAGATAGATAGATAGATAGATAGATAGATAGATAGATAGATATAAGCAGGCAGACAGGCAGGCAGGCAGATAGGAGATAGGCATATAGGTGATAGATTGATATAGATAAGTAGACAGACAGACAGACAAACAGACACAGATACATAGACAGACAGACAGATTTAGAAAAACAGACAGCTACCAAGTTCTACCCATTTTCTGTGGGCAGTGTATCTTTGTGGAACTTGGATTGTGTACCCTTGTGGAAGCCATTTTGGCTTTTTTTTTTAAAAAAAATCACATCTTGCAGTTACCCTTAATAAAATTCTTTGATTATTTCAAGAATCACAAAGGAAAGAGCCTTGGAGCCTCGCTACAGCATACTTACAGGTACGTCTGCTTGAACAAAAGATTGGAAGGCTTTTCATTAACATGGTAGAGAGGGAATGGGTCAAATCCACCAATGAAATCAACTGAAAGAAAAAAGAATCCACAACACAAGCAATAACAATGGCACAACTGAAACACAATGAAAGGAAGGGGAGGAGGAGAGCCCGTAAGAGGATGCAAAGAAGCAGGCGTAAAACACAAAAGAAAAGGCAAACAGAGGTGCAAAATAAAAGGGCATGAACTCATCCAAGCAGGCAACAGCCCCGTTGATTTCTACAGGAGAATTAAACGCAGACTTAATTGTTCCATGTTTTTTATCATTTGGACATGATAGCGCTAGGAAATTCCCCAAATTGTATGCAAACAAGCAATGCCTGATTCTATAAAATGAAAACCTGCAGATATAGACTTTAGCCATAGGATGCTACTCAAGCCGTTTAATTAATAGAATAACAGATAATAATTAACAGAGTTGGAAGATTAGGGACCATGGGACCTTGGAGGCCTTCTAGTCCAACCCCCTTCTCAAGCAGGAAAAGCTATCCTATTTCAGACAAACAGTTATTCTGCAACCATCATAAATATGATCCAGTCGCTGAGTGTCCAAATTTTGATCGTGTGATCCTGGCAATGTTGCAACGGTTGTAAGTGTAAAAAACGTTCATAAATCACTTTTTTCAGAATAACAGAGTTGCATTACAGATTAACAGAGTTGAAAGGGACCTTGTAGGTCATCTAGTTCAACCTCCTACCCAAGCAGGAGACCCTACATTGTTTCTGAAGGATGGCAGTCCAGTCTCTTCTTGAAAGCTTCTAGTGATGAAGCTCCCACAACTTCTGAAGTATCTTCTGTTCCATTGATTGATTGCTCTCACTGTCAGAAAATTTCTCCTTATTTCTAGGTTGAATCTCTCCTTGATCCGTTTCCATCCATTATTCCTTGTCTGGCCTTCTGGGTGCTTTGGAAAATAGCTTGACTCCTTCCTCTCTGTGGCAGCCCCTCAAATATTGGAAGACCGCTATCATGTCTCCTCTGGTCCTTCTCTTCACTAGACTAGCCAGGCCCAGTTCTTGCAACCGTTCGTTGTATGTTTCGGCCTCCAGTCCCCTAATCATTCTGGTTGTTCTTCTCTGCACTTTTTCTAGAGTCTTAACATCTTTTTTTATAGTGTGGTGACCAAAACTGGATGCAGTGCTCTAGATATGGTCTTACTAGGGCTTTATAGAGTGATATTAGTACCTCACTTGATCTTGATTGTATCCCTTTCTTAATGCAATTTAGGATTGCATTGGCCATCACCCACTGTTGGCACATATTTAATTGGTTGTCCATTAAGACACCGAGATCCCTCTTACAGTTACTGCTGTTAAGCCTGGTTTCACCCAGTTCTATGTGTGTACTTTTGGTTTTTCTTGCCTAAGTGTAAGACTTTACTTTCCTCTATGTTGAATTTCATTTTGTTAAATAGGGCCCAGGGTTCAAGTCTGTCAAGATCCATCTAGATCCTGAGATTATCTTCCCTTTGCTCAGGCAGGAGACCCTATACCATTTCAGGCAAAAGTTTATCCAATCTTTTCTTAAACCCTTCCAGTGATTGTGCACTCACAACCTCTGGAGGCAAGCACTGGTTAATTGTTCCCTGTCATGTCCCTGTCAGAGTCTGAATCTGAGGAAGAAGATGAACAGCTGACAGGGAGTGGGAGTGTGGCTCCTTTGGCTGTGGAGGGGGCTGGGGAAGGCAAAGTCCAGCTGGGCAGAACGGGGAAGAGGTAGAACAAGGGGGAGGGAGTTCAGAGGAAGACCCAGGCCCACACTCTCTTCCTCCTAGGGCATGCAGGGAGGAATGGAGATGAGAGCAATGTGGGTTGCATGGCTTATGGGGGAGGAGAGGGCCCTGATCCCCTTCATTAGCTGCAGCTGGGAACACAAGTGTGTATAAAAAGGCAAGCTGTTGGGAGCAAATGTGAATTTATCTTGTATCGTTGTGGCTTATCTGTGTTCCTGGTGTCTTCCCAACTGTGTGAGTTTTGCCGGGCTTTCAAGTTTGAAATTCCTGCTAGAAATTACTTCAGTTTACTTCAGTTTGGTTTGTTTGGATTTTAAGTTACAGTTTGTGTGCCCCTTGTTTTGGACTGAATTTTCTACAGTCAAAGACTGCTCCTGGGAGAGTTTTTCTCCAGCCAGAAGGTAACCTGGATATTGGGGGCAAAGTTGGAGCTAATAAAGGGACTCTTATTGCTTATCTGACTGTATTGCCTTTGTGCCATGCCCCGGGTCATCACACACTGTTGTTAAGTGAATCATTCCAGTTAAGTTAGTAACACAGTTGTTAAGTAAATCTGGCTTCCCCTTGATTTTGCTTGTCAGAAGTTTGCAAAAGGGGATCACATGACCCCGGGACACTGCAACCATCATAAATATGAATCACTTGCAAAGCATCTGACTTTTGATCATGTGACCATGGGGATTATGCTGCAACGATCATAAATGTGAACAACGGTCATAAGTCACTTTTTTTCAGTGCCTAACTTTGAACGGTCACTAAAGGAACCATTGTAAGTCAAGGACTACCTGTACCATTTGTATGAAGTGGTATGGGGTTTTCCTGCCTGAGCAGGGGGTTGGACTAGAAGACCTCCGAGGTTCCTCCCAACTCTGTTATTCTGATCAATCCATGCCAGTTGGCAAGCACCCAAATTTTGATCATGTGACTGTGATGGTCATAAGTGCAAGAACCAGTCGTAACTTTTTTTAGTGCCCTTGTACCTTCAACCATTGACTAAAGAAATGGTTGTAAGTCAAGGGCAATCCATATGATTGAAATTATTATTATTATTATTATTATTATTATTATTATTATTCAAATAAAGTGATGCATTATTGAAGTACTGCTCATTACTATCACAATGATTCTCAATTTTTTCTTCACCAGGGACCCCCCCTTAAATATCTTTTGTGGCCACGGATTCCCCCAAGTGTCAACAGAAAGGGATAGGGGAGCAGTGCAGCAGCTTGCAAACCGAAACTGCATTCCATAGGTAGTTTTCAAAGATAGTAACTAAGTGACTGAAGTTTCTGCCACGCAAAATTCTAACTGGAGACTATGATTGATGACTCTTGGCTATGGAGGTGTCCCATTGGAGAATATGAATTATGATACACACAGAAGGTGGGGGAAAACCAGGGTCAAGGGTGACAATGAATGATGTGTCTCAGCGACGGCTACACCCAGGCAGTGCCAGACATATTAACTCCCAATAAATCCTTTTTAAGATTTGGAATTTGATTCGAGACTCATGATTTAAATGGGGGTAACTGCTGGAATCCTGACACCAAGGCTTAAAACTGAACCAATATTTAAATCCTAACATTTCTTCAGGCCTTCGTGTATCCCCCTGTGATGACCTTAGATTTATGTGGCAATTTTTCTGCAGGGTAATCAGACTCCTAAGATTCTATTACAACAGCCTGTCTTTGATAAAAGAAATTTTGGGTCCTTTGTGGAGTTGATTTTTATGGTCTGACCCATCCTTTGGGGATGATGTCACCTGATCAGAAACCTCTCGGTCTCCCCTGCTTCGTATCCAAGGAACAATTTCGAAGAATTGCAGAGAATAAAAGCACCGCCAATTAGTTCTGGTCAGTGGAAGGCCATGTCCTTCTAGAGTTTGAAATATCAGTGGTTTTTAAGGTATTAATTATTGGGTGACTTGGCCCCTTGCAAGACGAGAGCAGAGGAAGCAGCTTGAAACTAGCTATGGATTTTCTTCATAAATCATCGCCACACCGCTGCTTTCCATTGTAGTTATTGAGAAATACAGATTATTTTTTTCCCCCTCTCCAGCTTTGCTGCCTTCTTCTCTTTCCAATGCTGCTTCCCATCCCATGTCGTCGTCCTTCCAAAATGCCAGCCCCGTGTATTAAACGGACAAGTGAACAAGAGAGAGGATGAGACAGATAAAGAGATGAGAATGGAAGAAAGAGAAAAGCTGCTTAAATGTTCTTCCTGTCTCTATCTCTATTAATTTGGAGAAGGACAACCGATAAATGAGTGATGGTGCTGGGTAAATCTCAAATTGCCTGTTCTGACCCGGCTCCCAAACACGACAAACCCTCTGTAGTTAAATAAATGTTCCCTTTAGTAGGAAAAAAATCTCCCTCTCTCTCACAGCAGGCTAACAAGTCTGTCTGGCAGGCATACTCATCTCCACCCGCTGTCTTTTATCCCCAAAGCTAGGGCAGCTCGCTAGCAACAGTGGCTCTTCTGTCCCAAGGATCGTCCTATAGATTTCCACTGCTCTCCTCTCCTCTGCCTTCTGCGCATCCGTGCATCAGCTACTGGACTGTTGTGGGGCCCACCAGCTGCCAGTGGAGCACCATGGTGGCAGATTCAGATGAGGAGGAGGTTGGGGGAAAGCATGGGCCATTTCTGGAGGTTGGGGAAGGCTCTGATGGATGCTCAGCATTGGACACGGAGATAGAGCCAGGGCCGTCCACCATTTCCCAGCCGGAGATGCAGCTGCCTTTGGAGCTGGGGCCTGTTCCAGATGCATGTATGCACAGAGCAGATAGCAGAGGTGAACAATGGAGGACGGTGAACTTCCGGAAGCAAAACAAATGTGGATGCTGACTGGCCCCTCCCTGGCTGGGGAATAAATAGGAGGAAAGGGGAGTGCTTTGGTTGTCACAGATAATGGTTAGCATTTCTGGAAAGTTTGCTCCTTGTGTGTTTCCTGCGACAAAGACTGCCTAGCCAGAACAGAGATTTGTCTCTTTCTCTGTATGAACTGACTTCATTTGCAGCCTCCCGGCTGGGAGCTCACAGCGTTGAATTGATCATAACAGAGCTGATAAGGGCTATTGCTTCAGTTAACTTCTTGCATGACTCTGGCCTGGACTTTCTGTTGGTGAAGGCAGTTAATTCCAATGTGTAAATAAATAGGGGGGTTTTCTTTGCAGGAAATCTGTTCCTTACTTCTGCAAAGGCCGGGTCAGAACATGGACCCAGCTGTTCCTCCTCTTCTTCATCAGCCTCTCCAGACCTGGGCGCTGTTGACTCCCCATCAGAGGGCTGATGGACGGCTCAGGCTTCACCTCTCTCTCTCTTTCTCTCTCTTTCTCTCCTGCAAGCTCCCCCCTCCAAGCTCTCAGGTTGCCTTGATGCTGGCCCTGACTCCCATGCCTCCTTCTCTTCCCCCTGCTCCTCCTCTGATTTGACTGCTGGAGGGGTCGGTGGCTGACTGGCCACAACATTGCCCTTAGCAGGGATGGGCTGCTAGGGGCTTCACAGGCGTCCAGGAGAGCCCCTAACTAAGATTCTGTGCAGTTCACAAATCCCCAAATCTCACTCCGGGCTGGTCCCACCCCTCCCACCCTGCCCCTCCCAGGAATCCCCACACAGCCCATTTTGGATGCAGGTAAGTTCAAGGTGCATGCAGAGGCTTGGGGAGGGGAAAAAATGGGCCTCCCGGAAGTTTGGGAAGGCCGGAAATGGGCCTGTTTCCAGTTTCCAGAGAGCCTCCGGAGCCCAGGGAGGGCAAAAATGCCACTCCCTCTTTGGTGCAGGAGGCCGACTAGGCCACACCTACCATGGCCACACCCACCCAGCTACCAGGCAGAGAACCCTTTGCTAAAATTTTGGAAGCCCACCCCTGGCCCTTAGGGTCCCATGAGGATACAGGTAATTCTCGACTCACAACCAAATGTCCATTGGCTAAGCAAGACAGTGGTTCAGTGAGTTTTGTTCCACTTTACGGCCTTCCTTGTCACAATCGTTAAGTGAATCGCTGCAGTTGTGAAGTCAGTAACCCAGTTGGGAAACGAATCTGGCTTCCCCCTCGACTTTGCTTGTCAGAGTGTCACAAAAGGGGATCACCTGTGACCCCTGAGACACAGCCGTCATAAATATGAACCAGTTGCCAGACATCTGGATTTGGAACACAGGACAATGGGTTAATGCTGTGATGGTCATAAGTGTGAACAACGGGCACAAGTCCCTTTTCTGAGTGCTGCTGTAACTTTGAATGGTTACTAAAATGTAAGTTGAGGACTACCTGTATGGTGTTTTTTCTATTTTAACCTTTCACTGTACACCACCCAGAATCCTTCTGAGGGTGACGGTTGGGTCACAAATGTGAAAAATAAATGAAAAGAAAAAAGAAAAATAAGGTTTTCCCAAAAGATTTGCCTCCCCAGGTCCAGACATGAATGTCTGAGAAATTGAGGCATCTCCTTTTCAAAAATGAATCTCTCTCTCTCTCCAACTGGCCACTAAATCACTTTAGGCATATGAAATGCGATGCAATTTGCTTGCAGAGTTTCTGGTTACCATTATTTATCTTAGCTCAGGGTGAAAACAATGCACGCAATTAATTGAAAGCCCTGGAAATCCAGAGGTCAGCTCTGCTGCCATTTGGATCAATAAAATCCCCGGTCAAGAACAGTTTTTTTTTTAAGGCAATTCTGAAAAGTAATTGACATACTAAACCCTAATCCCAGTTTTATAATACTCATTCTCTGATCTGCTGGAAGAAAATATACCCACTTGAAGCTAATGCATTGTTTAGTGGAGGATTAGTGATCTAATAGCATTATCTCCTGAGCCAGCCAATATATATATTTAGGCAGCAATCCCACAGTCTCTGAGAAAGTGTCTCAGGTACAGAGTTTTTTTTCTCCCCTTCCATGCTCAGAGAGTAATTCCAAACTCAGACGTAAAAATCAAAAACAAGATTTCAAGTTGGCTGATGTGGAATCTACATCTGCTTAAATACTGGCCTTTCTTCCTCCCCTCCTCCCTTCCTCCCTCCCTCCCTCAATCCCGCCCTCCCCTTCCCTCGCTCTCTCCCATCTCTTTCCTCCCTCTTTCTCCCTGTCTTCCTTTTGCTTTCTTCCTCCCTCCACTTCTCCCTTCCTCTCATCTTACTTCCTTTCTTTCCTCCCTTCCTCAATCCCTTCCTCCCCTTCCCTCCTTGCCTTCTTTCCCCCTTTCCTTCCTCCTTCCCTCCCTCCCATCTCCCCCTCCCTCTCTTCCTTTTCCTTCCTTCCTCCTTTCTTCCTCCACTTCTTCCTTCCTCTCATCTTCCTCCCTCCCTTGCTCCCCCTCCTCCATCTTTCTTTCTTCTTTCCTTTTTTATTATTTTCCTGATATATTCCGACATCAGACTGTTTTTTGATGCATCGTCAGATTGCGCTACTCTTCCTCCATATTCAGTCTCCTACAGTTCTTCTACCAAGAAAGGAAGGAAGGAAGGAAGGAAGGAAGGAGGGAGGGAGGGAGGGAGGGAAGGAAGGAAGGAAGGAAGGAAGGAAGGAAGGAAGGAAGGAAGGAAGGAAGGAGAGGAAGGAAGGAAGGAAAGGCTGCATTTTGGTTGTTCAAATCCAACCTTGACTGTTAAAATGTTCATGTTAAAAACAGTGTTCGCTGGCCCATCTGCATAAAATCAGGGAATTCTTTGGAGTGTTTTGTGAAAGAGGGAAGAAAAAGCTTGAACTTCTTCCTGATTTCTTCCTGCCCTCTTTCATTTTTTTCACTTTAGTTACCAGATTACGGTATACGATAAAGTATACTCAAGACTTAAAACATGACCCATGAGATGACACCTAAATGCCATTTTGCTAAACAAGAACATTTTATGCAAATAATTTTCCCCCCTGTATGATGTATTTTGTGGATTATCCCACCACTGGGTGCCTTTCTGTAAGCATTTTCACTAGAGAACACCTTGTCCCCAAAGGTGCTTTTTTCAAAAGGCAACTGGACTTTGTTTTTCCTTGTAGAGGTTTCGCTTCTCATCCAAGAAGCTTCCTTGGTTTCGACTGAATGGTGGAGGATGGAAGGATTTCTACTCCTGGCAGCCATCTGATCGTTAGTCCAGTTGCCTTTTGAAAAACCACCTTTTGGGACCACCATAACCTGGATGACTGGAGAATCTCCACAGACATGGAGAACAACTGGAATATAAAAGCCTTTTGTCCTTTTGTTTCAGTTCATTTACATTTGCCTGGAAATATCCATTGAACCAATTTGTTCCCCATTGATAACAATATCTGTTCTCGTGTACCGACATCTTCAGCTACAGCCCACTAAACACTGAAAAGAAAGCCATTTAATCAATATACATTGATTGCAATTTGTGCCGGCAGATACTCACAACTGTCTTCTTCTTCTGTAAAGACACTGACAACGTAACAGGCGTACACAAATCCCACCAGCTGGAAAACAAAGAGAAAGAGAAATGATCGATCCCTCTTGAAAAATTTTAAAATACAAACTAGATGTCAACTCATAAAACATTCCTATGCCTGTTTTAGTAGTTGCCGTTAAAAAAAAGGTGTGTGTGTGTGGGGGGGGGGGAATCTGGAAGAGCAATTTGGAAGCAAAAATACATTCCAACCCTTATCTGTAAAAGATTGTAACTAAAATACCAGAGATTTTGCCTGCAAATATATTTAATTGAAGAATGGGAATGAGGACACCCAGCCTGTGAATGTGCTCAATTAGAGAATCTGGTTTATGAGACACCCAGGGGGAAAACAGGGTCACAGGGGACTGTAAATGATGTAGACCAGAATTAGCTTCATATAGGGCAGTGCCAGTATGTCGCCTCTAATAAATCCTTTGAAGGTTTTTGAAGTTTGGTTCGAGAATCGTGATTTAATTTAATTGCTGGAATCCTGACACTAGACAGTTTAGTTTCTCTTCTAAGAATAGAATAGAATAGAATAGAATAGAATAGAATAGGAATAGGAATAGGAATAGGAATAGGAATAGGAATAGAATTCTTTTATTGGCCAAGTGTGATTGGACACACAAGGAATTTCTCTTTGTGCAAATGCTCTCAGTGTACATAAAAGAAAAGATACATTTGTCAAGAATCATCAGGTAGAACACTTAATGATAATCATAGGTTACAATAAGCAATCAAATCATTAGGAAACAGTCAATATAAATCGTAAGGATACAAGCGAAAAGTTACAGTCATACAGTCACAAGTGGAAGGGGATGGGCGATAAGGAGTGATGAGAAGATTAATAGTAATAGTAGTGCACACTTTCTAAATAGTTGGACAGTGTTGAGGGAATTATTTGTTTAGCAGAGTGATGGCGTTCAGGAAAATCTGTTCTTGTGTCTAGTTGTTCTGGTGTGTAGTGCTCTATGGTGTCATTTTGAGGGAAGGAGTTGAAACAGTTTATGTCTGGGATGTGAGGGGTCTGTAAATATTTTCACAGCCCTCTTTTCGACTCGTGCAGTATACAGGTCCTCAATTGAAGGCAGGTGGGTAGTAATTGTTTTTACTGCAGTCCTAATTATCCTCTGAAGTCTGTGTCTGTCCTGCTGGGTTTCAGAGCCAAACCAGACAGTTATAGAGGTGCAGATGACAGACTCAATAATTCCTCTGTAGAACTGGATCAGCAGCTCCTTGGGCACTTTGAGCTTTCTGAGTTGGCACAGAAAGAACATTTTCTGTTGTGCTTTTTTGATGAAGTTTTTGATGTTAGGTGTCCATTTTATTCATGTAATAGAACCTAGAAATTTGAAGGTCTCTACTGCTGATGCTGTGTTGTCTAGTATTGTAAGAGGTAGTAGTATGGAAGGGTTTCTTCTAAAGTCTACCACCATTTCTATGGTTTTGAGCGTGTTCAGCTCCAGATTGTTCCGGTTACACCACGGGGCAAGTTGTACAACCTCCTGTCTGTAGGTAGATTCATCGTTGTCTCGAATGAGACCAATCACTGTTGCATCATCTGCAAACTTCAGTATTTTAACAGAGGGATCCTTTGAGATGCAGTCATTGATATATAGGGAGAAGAGAAGTGGAGAAAGCACACAGCATTGGGTGGTGGTGGGGGCTGTGCTAATTGTACAGGTATCAATTGTGAGTCTGTCTAGCTTCACCTAAGATGGCTTGTTGCTGAGCTGTTTCTTCTAAGATTCTTCATTATTGACCTATTTCTTCTTCTTTGAGTACATCTTTGTTGCTGTTCAGTAGGTAAGTTGAGTCCGACTCATCATGGCCCCATGGGCCCAGCATGCCGGCCTCCCCTGGCTTCCTCCACTATCTCCCAAGTTTGTCCAAATTCACATCCATTGCCATCTAACCATCTCATCCTCTGCAGCCGTCTTCTTCTCCTTTTGCCCTCCATCTTTTTCCTATAATGACCACACCTCCAGCCCTGATTAAATTTCAGTGGGCTAAAATTGCTAAATTCATTGCCCATCAGTCCATGTATCAGGAGAACAATTTTATTGATTATATGAAGATGATTCGGGGACTGGAGGTTAAAACATACGAAGAACGGTTGCAGGAATAGGGTATGTCTGGTTTAAGGAGAAGGAGGACTAGAGGTGACTTGATGGCAGTCTTCCAATATTTGAGGGGCTGTGTCAGCATTCAAAGTAACAACCTCCAAAGAAAGAGACTCTGAGAATATAATCTTCCCAAAGATCCACTTTATTAGCGATACCATATTGGCACATCTGGGGAAACCCCAAAACTGAGAGTTCCCGGTTTTCGCTCACCCAAAGAAAACCCCAAATCCAACCCCTGCATCCAACATCCACCACACTGCCCAATCCTCGCTTGGTTCCAACTGGAGACTACCCCCGGTCACTCCCCTCCAGGTGCAGGGTAACATGTCCTTGACGTTCTGAGAAAGGAACGTTGTTGTGGCTAATCTTCCACCGCTCCTTGAAATCTCCCTACCCAAATTCCCAGGCATGGAATGTGGCAGCCCAGAAGCCTCAAAGAAAAAATGTCATCCAAGGTGACAGGCTGCCACAAAGAAGAGAGGGGTCAACCTATTCTCCAAAGCTCCTGAAGGCAGGACAAGAAGCAACAGATGGAAACTCATTCAAGGAGAGAAGGACTAAGGAGAAATTTCCCGACAGTGAGAACAAATAACCAGTGGAATGACTTGCCTCCAGAAGGTGTGGCTGCTCCAACGCTGGAGATTTTTAAGAAGAGCAACTATTTGTCTGAAATGATATAGGGTTTCCTGCTTCAGAACAGGGTTGGACTAGAAGACCTCCAAGGCCCGTTCCAAGTCTTCTTTGCTTGAACTACTGACAAAACATACAAGGGCAGCAACTGATGGATGGATTCTGTAGCAACAAATCAGCATTGGGTCTTAGCAACCTCATGAGTAGATCTTCTGTCTCTCTCCAATCAGACTATTCAGATCTTCCAATGAGGTGCACCCATCAATGCTGTCACTGACTCCATCTGCCTTGCTTAAATCAGTCATCCTTGTCTTCTCTTTCCTTCCCTCTTTTTCAGCATGGTAGATTTCTCCAGGAAATTGGGTGGACGGTGTTGCACATTTCCAAAATATGTTAATTTGAATGTGATCTTTTGTACATCAAGAGACAGTTCTGAAGCGATTTGTTCAAGGACCCATCAAAAAAAAATAGGCTCCTTCCTATTAATTTTTAACTTTATTTTATTTCCTCCCTTTATTCTTTTTTATAAATAATTCAAAGCAGCGAACATACCTAATACTTCCTCCTCCACCTGTTTCCCCCACCACGGCCACCCTCTGAGGTGGGTTGGGCTGAGAGAAGCGACTGGTCCAAAGTCACTCAACTGCTTTTCATGCTTAAGATGGGACTAGAACTCCTGCTGTTTGGCCCAGAGGTGATATTCAGCCGGTTCTGACCAGTTCTGGAGAACCGGTAGCGGACATTTTGAGTAGTTCAGAGAACCGGCAAATCTCACCTCTGACTGGCTCCGCCCCCATCTATTCTCTGCCTCCCATTGAGTCCCAGCTGATCGGCTGGGTCTCCTTTTGTTGCCCTGCACAGGAGAACGGAGCTGGAAAGCAGGTTAGTGGGGCGGGGAGGGAATGGAGATTTTACAGTATCCTTCCCCCTGCCACGCCCACCAAGCCATGCCACGCCCACCAAGCCACACCCACAGAACCGATAGTAAAAACAAAAAATTGAATCCCACCACTGGTTTGGTCTAAAGTCAAAGATTTGCCTTGTCAGAAGGCTGCAAACGGTGACCCCTGGGACATTGTAACTGTCCTAAATATGAATCAGATGCCAAGCTTCTAATTTTGATGATGTGACCACGGGGGATGTTGCAACGGTCATAAGTGTAAAAAAAAAAGGTCATAAGTCCCTTAAGTGCGGTTGTAACTTTGAATGGTTACGGAACGAACCATTGCATGTCAAGGACGCTCTGGAATGATTTTCTCTCTTCTTCCAAGTGCCCACCAGGAAGTACGCGGCTCTCCCTCTTGTTTGCCACTCTAAATATAATGCTAGAAAATCCATCGGGTGCATTAGCTTCCTTTTCTTTTTCCCTTTTATTGCAAAAAAAAAAAAAACCCATTTAAAAAAAACCATTCCACTTCTTTCCAGGAAGGACCTCGCTGCATTCCATTAGTTCCCTCTTGCAATCCTTATTATACCTTGTCTTTTCCGTGCCTAGGTGATGTATGCTTCTCCTTTATTCAAAATGAATGACTCCATTTTCTAGAGTTCTCTCGTCCATCATACTGTCCTCCTGCGGTGTGAGTAATTGTGAAGCTTCTAATTCTTAATTAAAGTGGATTGAGCGGGCTGTGGAAATAAATAATAAGGCATAATAGTAGCCTTTAAAAAAAAAAAAAAGTTAGCCTCCCACTTGAAAGGTTGGGGCCAGGAAGATTGGGACTGAGGTTCTCCTTGTGTCAGAAAGGCACAGCATTCCAGAGACCAGGATTATGGGCTTTGAAAAGGCTACAGGTGGGTTGCTTTGGTTATCTTTTGATGGTATGAGTAATAAAGTCACATCAAGATTGATCTTTATAACACAAAGAGCTAAAGGGCTAAAGTATATTGTGAATGGTTGCGGGGATGAGATAGAACTTGTTTAAGGCAGAGAAGGATTTGAGGTGACATGTTAGCAGTCTTCCCATATTTGAGGGGCTGTCACAGAGAGGAGGGGGTTCACCTATTCTCCAAAGCACCTGAAAGCAGGACGAGAATAATAGGTGGAAGGTCATGAAAGGGGAATCCAACCTGGAACTAAGGAGAAATTTCCTGATAGCAAAAACAATTAATCAGTGGAACTTGGACTTGCCTCCAGAAGTTGTAAATGCTCCAACACTGGAAGGTTTTAAGAAGAGATTGGACAGCCATTTGTCTGAAATGCTATAGAGTTTCCTGCCTATAGGGGGTTGGACTAGAAGACCTCCAAGGCCCTTTCCAACTCTGTCATTCTGTCACCTTGGCTTGCTTCCAGAAATGGTGGAAAACCACCAAGCTCAGAGAAACTCAAGGAGCCAACAGTCTTCCTCCTCCTCTCTTCCTTTTCCCTTCCTCCTCCTCTTCCACCTCTCTTCTTCCTCCCCCCTTCCCTCCTTCCCTTCTAGCATTACTAGGAGCTTCTTGTGGCACAGTGGTTAGAGTGCAGTACTGCAAACTACTTCTGCAGCCAGCTGCCTACAATTTGGCAGTTCAAGTCCCACCAGGCTCCAGGTTGACTCAGCCTTCCATCCTTCCAAGGTGGGTAAAATGAGGGCCCAGACTGTTGGGGGCGAATAGGCTGACTCTGTAAACTGCTTAGAGAGGGCTGTAAAGCACTGTGAAACAGTGTATAAGTCTAAGTGCTATGGCTATTGCTATTACCTAGTTTGGTAATGAAAACCACCAAGCTCAGAGAGCACCAAGGACCCCACAAACAGATGGATCCTAGAACAAATCAACTGAGGGCCGAAAAGAAGAGGGTGACCAGATACAAGGTCAATGGGTTTGATTACAATAGCCATGGCTACACCCTTGGAAGATCTGGATGGAAACAGATTGTTCTGAAATAAAGTATCTAGGTATCTATGTAAGCGTCGATGCTAACTTTGTGGCTCATAATGAATTCTTCCTCAGACTTCTATTCTACACAAGATGGTCTTGAGGAAACCTCGGCATTCATCACACAAGACGCATTTAGCATCTATAGAAAAAATAAATAAATTGGATTTTGATAACTAAATATAAAAGCAAAGAGAGAGAACTTTCAGAATGCATACCCTGGGGTTGTTGTTTCCAGGACTGAGGAAGATTTGGGAGATAGTTGTGCAGAAAACCAACAGCAAACATTTTGGTTATCAGTGAAGAAATCCTCCATTTGCTGGAGAAAGGTTGTTACAAAGAAAATAAGATTCTGTTATTATAGACAATCTCAAGTAAAGTAGTTTTAACTCCTCTATGGTGCTGATTTTCAGGTCTGGTTTATTTCGCAGGAATGACAAATCCTGATTCAGCCTAAGTTAGCTATAAATATCAATTAGTGCTTCAGATTTGTGAGGGTGTAATTCCTCTATGATTTGATGGAAGGGTTGCTCTCCATGGTACTGAACCCAAGCTCTCTGATCTGCTACTTGGACTTCACACAAGTCCTGCTCCACTTGGCTCTCTCTTGGCGGAACTGCCCTGTTTGTCTGTCGGCCATCAACAGGCACATAGATATAAACAACATCTACCCATCGTTCAAAAGAGGCAATCAAAACAGCCAAAAAGGAAACCAGAGACCAAAACACTTCCGCACCAGCTATCAACACTCAAGTACAGATTAATAACAAGATTAATACCCAACCAATAATCAGGAAGTAAACAATACCCCAATCAAGGAACTACCAACTCAGAAAAACCAACAGTAAACAACAGCCTAATGAAGGAACCATTCCCACCAAAACTGGCAGGGCAAACCACTAATATATAATCAGAGAGCAAACCATGCTCCCTTCTACTACTGATGATATTACCCATTGAGGTAATGAAATGTCTGTAAGAAAACAACCAAACCCAGGGAGCACCAAAAACCTCTGTCTTGTCTGTGCTATTACTCAGAGCAGGTAAGGGTGTCCCTCTTTGACCAGAACTAAAGAAAGATCCACCAGTTATCTGAGATATTTTGTTCTGACCCAGCTTCGTCAAACTTAATAAAACACAAACTGAATTTAAAAGTAAAACCTTTTTTAATGCGATGCTGGGAATTACTTGCATTCCCAGCCAAAACTCATTAGACACAGTTCCTCCCGATAAGAGCAGGCTTTTCAGTGCTGTAGAATGCTTGCCAAGAAACAGAAGCCCAATTAAGGCTAATCATAAACCAACCCCAAAACCCAGAAAAAATCAACCAGAGTACAGAGCTTCACGAAGGACTCGGAGATTACTGAACTGCTTTGCTTCCTGCAAAGCTCTTTGTCATTGAGGACTGACTTTTATCCCTGATGGGAGGAGCAATCACCTCCCAGCCTTACTCCTGAGTCACCCTTTCTGTTTCAGCTGCTCTCACCTTCTAGCAGCTCTGCGCACACGTGCACTGGGAACAGGCTCCCCTTGTTCCTCTGCCTCGCTGCTGCCAGAGTCAGCACCCCACTCCCAGATAGTCCTGGCCCCATCTCTGCATCGGACAAGAGTCCTGCGTCCTCTCCAGACTCCCGGACTGGTCCCCATTCTTCCCCACTGTCCGATTCCACTGCCATCTGCACCGGCTGCCAGCAAACCACAACAAGCTCCCAGAATTCCTGAGCCATTCCTGAGTTGAAAAAGTCATAAAGGTGCCATCATTCCCCACCTCCGCTTTAGAGGATGGCAACTGACATCGGTCTGCCTTTTGAAGGCTGTAATTCAAAGGGACTCAGGTGGTCCTTAACTTACACCTGGAATTCAGCCTGGAATTACACGGCAGTCATAAGATGAGGCATCCCATGATTGAAGTTGAAGTTACGGCTGTTTTTTTTTTACAACGGTCGTTAAATGAACGCTGCAGTTGTTGAGCAAACATGGTGCATTTGAAGGCCATATCATAGTTGTTAAGGACATCTATTTTCCCTAATGGGGGAAAAATTTTTTTGCCAGAAAGTCTTTGCCAGACTCCCTGACTGGTTCCCTTTCATCCTCACTGTCTGATACCTTTGCCATCTGCACTGGCTGCTGGCAAACCGCAAAATATTTCTACAAATTTTTAAGCAGCAGATGAAGAGCTGCAGCTACTGGCACGCATGTCTTCCCAGAATTTATTCAACCATTACACTTAACTGACTTGAATGGATGATAAGGATACCTACCCAAATGACATAATAAACTGCCCGTGTAAAGGAACTAATCTCGAAATATTATTTTTTAGTACAGGCAGTCCTTGGCTTACAACAGTTTGTATAGTGACCAAAGTTACAACGGCACTGAAAAAAGTGACTTATGGCCGTCTTTCACAGTTACGACTGTTGCGGCATCTCCATGGCCACGTGATTTACATTCAGATGCTTGATAACTGACTCATATTTATGAATGGTCGCAGTGTCCTGGGATCATGGGATCCCCTTTTGTGACCTTCCAACAAGCAAAGTCGATGGGGATGCCAGAGTCACCTAACAGCCGTGAGACTCTAGAAAAGAGAAGAGCAGCCAGGATGATGAGGGGACTGGAGGCTAAAACATATGAAGAATGGTTACAGGAACTGGGCCTGGCTAGTCTAGGGAAGAGACAGGATAGCACACTTCCAATATTTGAGAGGAGGGGGTGAAGCTATTTATCAAAGCGTCTGTAGGCCAGACAAGGAATAATGGATGGAAACTGATCAAGGAGAGATTCAACCTAGAAATAAGGAGAAACCTTCTGACAGTGAGAACAATCAACCCATGGAACAGAAGTTGACCTCGGAGTTGTGGGAGCCAAACGGGAGGTTAAAAAACAGGCGGCCCGCTTTTTGGAAAAAAGGGGTTGGGGCCCTTACTGGGGAGGGGCTGGATTTATAAACTTGCTTTCCTTCTCCCACTCAAATCAAGAGACAACCAGGAGCCTTCGAAGTTGTGGGAGCTTCATCACTGGAGGCTTTCAAGAAGACACTGGCCTGCCATTTGTCAGAGATGGTGTAGGGTCTCCTGCTTGGGCGGGGGGTTGGACTAGATGACCTATAAGGTCCCTTCGAACTCTGATTATCTGTTATCTGTTACCAACTTAACTGCAGTGTTTCACTTAACAACTGTGGCAAGAAAGGTCGCAAAATGGAGCACAACTTCAAAATATTGGGCTCCTTTGTGGTCATAGTTCAAAAATTACCTGTCTTAATTTAGTTTAGTATAATGCTCTACACCTAAGATGCTTTCTTAGCATCTTCTCATTAGCCTTTATTTAAGAAATATTTACTTTGGTTGACAATGGGGCAATTTAGCTTTTTTTATTCTGCCACTTATAAAAAATAAGTGATTTCACCTACGTGGTTTGTGAACCAAAAATTTAACACTGTCTTTAGGCTATTGAGAAAGAGGGGTGGTGAATTTCAAGTGGTAATCAGGAAGCTAGATTTAGCTGGTTGCTTTCCAGTTTTCAGGAGGGAAAATTTGCAAATCTGGTGGACACCTGCTTACCTTGAGATTTCAAGCAATTAAAGGCTATTTAGAAGCCCGTGACAGCAAAAGGGAGTCATAAATGATAAACGCGAACAGCTGGTGCAGGAATACCATCCTCTATGATATCAGTGACACTGCTATCCATCCATCCATGCACCCAGCAAAATATTTCCAATGGAAGTTTTACTGGCCTCTTTTAACAGTGTCCTTCTGCGCCTATCGTGCTCCAACAGGGTTCAAAAATCCTCATTTTATTAGATAAACCCACTTTTTTCTGGGTTCATAAAAGATCCTGAATTGTAAGATGTAGAAGGGAACACGCAGCACATCAGATCCTATTGTGTGCTTGGCTAATGTGTGGCTTGGTGGTTAATTATTTTACCCTGCCACTTATTTTTAAGTGATTCAAGGCAGGGAACATAGCTAATACTCCTTCCTTTTCTTATTTTACCTACAGTAACAACTCTAAGAGGTGGGTTGAGATGAAGGACCAGGATTGGCCGCAAGTCACCCAGCTGGCTTTCTTGTCTAAAACAGAATTAGAACTCAAAGCTCTGTGGTGATTGGTCCAAAATCACCCAGCTGGATTTCATGCCAAAGATGAAATCACAGTCTCACAGTCTAGATGAAAGGGCTTTGGATTTCATGCCAAAGATGAAATCACAGTCTAGAACTCACAGTCTCCTGGTGATTGGCCACAAGTCACCCAACCGCTTTTCATGCCTGAGGCAGGACTAGAACTCACAGTCTCCTGGTGATTGGCCCAAAGTCACCCAGTTGGATTTCATGCCTAAAGCGGGACTAGAACTCACCGTCTCCTGGTGATTGGCCCATAGTCACCCAGCTAACTTTAATGCCTAATACAGTACTAGAAATCATAGCTCCTGATTTGAGTTTAGTTCCCAAAACCATTATTATTTCTTTTATTTATCAAATTTAAAACCCAAGTTATTTATCTTTAAAAAAAAACAGAATAAACAGTTGCCTTGATCTTGGTATCACACAGACCCCTAATTTAAAATGTCAAAGTTGTAAGTGGCAGCTATCAACTGAAGAGGCACAAGTGTCCATTTGATCCTATAAATCTGCTAAATGTGAAGTTGGTCGTGGTGTAATCAACTTCCTCATTCTATCTTATTATCTCTGTCTCTTTCTCTGTTTCTCTACCATCTATCAATCATATCTCTCTCTTTATCATCTATCTATCTATCATCTATCTACCTCTTTCTATTCACCATCTATCTCACTATTGGTCTATATTGGTCTATCTAGCTATCTATCATCTATTAGTCTGTATCTCGATCATCTATCTGTCGTCTATCAATCTGTCTATCTATCATCTATTATCTATCTATCATCTATCAGTCTGAGTCTGTCTGCCTGACTGTTTATCCATCCATCCACCCATCCATCCATCCACCCATCCATCCATCCATCCATCCATCCCTCTATCTATATCATCTATATCTATATCTATATCTATATCTATATCTATATCTATATCTGTCTCTCTCTCTCTCTCTCTCTCTCTCTGTCTATCTATCTATCTATCTATCTATCTATCTATCTATCTATCTATCTATCTACCTATCTACCTATCTAGCTACCTATCTATCTAATCTTATATAGCATCCATCTTGACAAAACTGTGGATGCTATACACCAAACCTAAGAATGGTCTTTTCCTAATCAATTCTTTGTAAGACAGCTGCATATCTACATTCCTGAGCTCTGAATATTTCTAAATAAATATACAGAGCAGCCAACAATTTTTATCTGTTGAATTGCTGGTGGGAAGAATCCAAGAGTTAGCAGATGGCTAGTGCAAAGCCTGGAAAAGCTTGACTAACTTTGCTGTTTATAGTACACAACCATATGATATAGAACAATTTTAGCACAAGTTTTTTTTTATTTTTTTTAATTAATTAATTAATTTTTTTAAAAAAACCCAACTTTGAAAACCTCTATGGAAAAAAATAACAAGGAAAAAGGAAGAGTCAGACAAATATCCTAAAGAAAAGATCACATTCAGCTATGATCAACCCAGCTGTTTCTAACGCCACTCTGACTTTGCTCCCCAACGCACGTAAAGTCCCTCGAACTGGTGGTAAACAACGATTTCTCCTTTGAGAGAGGAGTGTGCCAAACAACAGGACTAGCTGATTAAAATGGTGTGCAATTATTCATTTGTTTACCACTTAGCCCAACACATTTTTAGGGCCAGGAAAAATAAGAATGAATTGAAATGGCAAAGTCTGGCACTCATTTATCTCTCTCCTAGTGCTTGCAACCATAATCCAGTATTTCTCAATCTTGGTGATGTTAAGACGTATGGACTTCAATTGCTAATTTGAAACAAAATCTATTCTGCTGATTTCAGAAGATGGGCAAAATAAATCCTTGCAAAAAAATTTGGGGAGGAAATCGTTGCACCCACATATAGACCTTTCTACATAGATACTCTGAGACATTATATGATGTTCAGCTCCCCATTCCTTGTGCAGCAGCAATTAGAATTAGAATAGCAGAGTTGGAAGGCACCTTGGAGGTCATCTAGTCCATTCCCCTACTCAGGCAGGAAACCCTATAATATTTCAGACAAATGGTTGTCCAATCTCTCCTTTAAATCTTCCAGTGTTGGAGCATTCACAACTTCCTTCCTTCCTTCCTTCCTTCCTTCCTTCCTTCCTTCCTTCCTTCCTTCCCTCCCTCCCTCCCTCCCTCCCTCCCCCCCTTCCTTCTCCTTCTCTTCCTCTTTTCTTCCTTCCTTTGAATAGAATAACAGAGTTGGAAGGGACCTTGGAGGTCTTCTAGTCCAACCCCCTGGTCAGGCAGGAAAAGCTATTCTATTTCAGACAAATGGTTGTCCAATCTCTTCTTTCAATCTTCCAGTGTTGGAGCTTTCACAACTTCTGGAGGCAATTAATTGTTCCACTGATTCATTGTTCTAACTATCAAGAATTTTCTCCTTAGTTCTAGGTTGATTCTCTGCTTGATCAGTTTCCATCCATCGCTTCTTACCCTGCCTTCAGGTGCTTTGGAGAATAGGCCGACCCGCTCTTCTTTGCAGAAACCCCTGAGCATGCTGACCTTTAAAGAGAAACTTGAGATGAAAATTGGGCTGGAAAAAAGAATCTTTTCTATTTCCTAAGGGCTAAAGAGAAATCTGTTTATCCTTTTTTTTATTAACAAATATCTTACAACGCTTGTCCATCGACTGACCCTGGGGAAAACTGATAGCAAAAGACATTAAGCAATAGATGGAGGATTAAAAATTCATTAGTGTCCCAAAATACGAAATCTGCTCCTAAAAGTTATCACTTCCGTTGTCCTTGGAAAGGAAGCAAGCAAGCAACTGGATCCTTCCTTTTATTAATTCATTTTAAAGTATTTATAGCCTATATTATCTTCTACATACAGCAGCGTGCTACACGGAAGAAGTCCTATTCAGATACAGTCACAGTACTTCAAAAGGACTGAAATTGGCACTGAATTATAATCTGAAAGAGAACTTCTACAAAATGATGTATGGATTGTCCTCGGGTAATGATCATTTCTTTAGAGACCATTCAAAGTTACAATAGCACTGAAAAAAGTGACATGATCTTTTTTTCGCACTTACGACGGGAAATTTAGGGTTCAGTTGTGGTTGTAAGTCTCTACGTCAATTTTCACAACAGAAGAATGGGTAGAAACAGTGAGGGCACTGACACAGATGGCAAAATTAATTGCTTTAATTAAGGTGGGGGGAATCTATCTTGTTTCGTTTCTGCTTAGAGACTGCTTGAAAACCCGAAGACAAAATTTCTTTTTTTTTTCTGTCTCACTTATGAAGAGAGGAAAATAAAAAGAAATTTTGACTTTTGCTTTTGATTAGATTAATTTGTTGTGATAGAAACGGCTGGTACTTACTAATCATACAGAAGTAAAAAGCTGGGATTGTGGACTTTATCCTGTATTTTTCTGCACCCAAAAAATGTTGGAAGTCACTGCTATTGGGTTTTTTTCTTTCCCCTTTCACATCTCCTTTTCTTTTCCCTTG
>NC_141992.1:8510571-8545571 GCF_049901715.1 Pseudonaja textilis | reverse complement strand
GATCACTGCAACTGTCATAAATGTAAACCAATTGCCAAGCATCTGAATTCTGATCCAGTGGCCAGGGGGATCCTGCAACAGTCACGAGTGTGAAAAACAGTTATACGTCGCTTTTTTTTTTTAGTGATGTTGTAACTTTGAACGGACACTAAATGAACGGTTGTATGTCAAGGATTCCTTGTCCACCAGCAATCGCTAAGAAAGAGACCTAAAAAAAAAAAGATAGATCGACAACATGAGCAAGTATGGTGAGCCTAATTGACAAAAGAAAGCTCAGGATCTTATTGGTTGGAAACAGGCAGAAGAGACCTACATCCTGCAGTGGATAGACAGTGGCTAAAATGATCACAATGACAACATGATGATGATGAATTGCTTAGGAGGAGCCTTCTTAACCTACTTTCCTCCAAACTTTCCATGCTTCATTGCCTCTCTGCTCTCTGGAATTCAGCCCCTCCCTCTTGGGAATCCAGACTGCTTCCCACCACAGTGAAATTGGTGACCAGCCTATCGTTGCCTCTGTCATTGTTTTTTTTTTTTAAGCGATCATCTGAATTTCTCTGGATTTTCATTGTAGGTCAGAAGCTGCCTCCACAATTTTTTTTCCTGAATGCTTCTGACGATTATTTGGGATGCACCCACAAGGTCAGCACAATGCAAAAAAAATAAAAATAAAAATGTTGAGACTCTAGAAAGATGCAGAGAAGAGCAACAAAGATGATAAATGGACTGAGGACTAAGGCATACAATGAACAATTGAGGGAACTAGGTATGTCTAGTCTAATAAAGAGAAGGATTAGGGGTGACATGATAGCTGTCTTCCAGTATTTGTGTGGGGGGGGATATCACAGAGAGGATGGGTTCAACCTATTCTCCAAAACACCAGAAGGCAGAACAAAAAGCAATATGTGATGACCCGGGGCATGGCACAAAGGCAACACAGTCAGATAATCAATAAGAGTCCCTTTATTATCTCCAACTTTGCCCCCAAATGTCCAGGTTGCCTTCTGGATGGAGAAAAACTCCCCCAGGAACAGCCTTTGGCTGCAGAAAATTAAGTCCAAAACATGGTCAACACAAACTGTAACTTAGTTCAATCAAGCCAAACTGAAGTAATTAGTTTGGCAGGGCAGGAGCAAGAATTTCAGACTTGAAGGCACTGCAAAACTCACACAATTGGGAAGACTTCAGAAACACAGGTAGGCAACAATAGCACAAGGTAAAGTCACGTTTGCTCCCAGCAGCATGCCACACACAGCCTGCCTTTCTTATAAACTGTGTTCCCAGCTGTGGCTAATGAAGGGAATCAGGGCCTTTTCCTCCCCCATAAGCCACCCAACCCACGTTGCTCTCTTCTCCATTCCTCCCTTTGTGCCCTAGGATGAAGAGGGGGTGGGCCTGGGCTTTCCTCTGAACTCCCTCTCCCTTCTTGTATCTCTCCCCTGCTCTGGCCAGCCAGACTTTGCCCTTCCCCAGTTGCCTCCATAGCCAACAGAGCCACACTCCTACTCCCTGTCAACTGTTCGTCTTCCTCCTCAGATTCAGACTCAAGGAGAGAAGCAACCTAGAATTAACGAGGAATTTCCTGACAGTGAGAACAATTAACCAGTTGAACTTCAGAAGTTGTGAATGCTCCATCCCTGGAGATTTTTAAAGAAGAGATTGGACAACCATTCGTCTGAAATGGTATATGGTTTCCTGCTTGAGCTGGGGGTTGGACTAGAAGACCTCAAAGGTCCCTTCCGTCTCTGATATTCTCGATTCCATATCAGTTACGATGTTCCAGAGGGTTAGCCTTGTGCTAGCAAAAACTCAGCTCCAGGTTCAGCCCTCAAAAACGTTCACTCCTGTTACGCCTACCCCAATTTTCACCAAGAATGATGTTCTGTATAGTCACCCGGATGCTGTTAATGCAGTTGTTCACTTTGCAAAGAGGGTGACATCAGCCTCTCCACTCATCTGGAAAAGAGAAGATTTCAGAGCCGAGGGATTCAGGGGAAGCACATCATCTGCACACACCCTACTTTTCCACAGGATCTGGGCTCAGCAATAATTAAACCCAACACCTTAGGGATCTCCTGAACTCCTGAAAGCCAAATTTGCCTTGCCTTTCCCATGAAATATGAATCACATAAAGCCAAAAGGGATGAAATATATATATATATATATATATATATATATATATATATATATATATATATATATATATATATATATATATATATATATGTAGATCTTTGGTTGTTCGGGTTTTCCGCGTAAGATTCAAAGTATCTAGGCAACGTTTCGATGAAGTCTCATTCATCATCTTCAGGCTTCTGTCTCCGGCTCTGTGCTTCTCAGAGTAATATATATATTTCAAAAGCGGGGAGTGGGAAACCTGGCTTAGAAAGTCTATGTCAGTAAAATGGCTTTTTAAAAGAGGGAAGAATCCAAATTAAGTTGGCCGTATCCAATGGGGTGAATCCATGGCCTTCTTCCTATGAAGCCTTAATAAGGCCACACCTGGAATCCTGCATCCAGTTTTGGTCGCCACATTACAAAAAGAGATGTTGAGACTTTTGAAAACAATGCAAAGAAGAGCAACGAAAACGATTAAAGGCCTGGAGACTGAAATCTATGAAGAACGGTTGCAGGAACTGGGTTTTGCTAGTCTAGGGAAATGAAGGACTAGGTGGGGACATGATAGCCGTCTTCCAATATTTGAGAGGCTGCCACAAAAAGGAGAGGGTCAATTTATTTTCCAAAGCACCGGAAGGCAGGACAAGAAACAATGGATGGAAACTAATTAAGGAGAGAACCAACTTAGAAATAAGGAGAAATTTCCTGATTGGGACAACAATTAACCAGTGGAACAACTTGCCTTCAGACATTTGGCGTGCTTCACCATTGGAGGTTTTTAAGAAGAGACTGGACAGTCACTTGTCTGAAATGGTATAGGGATTCCTGTTTGAGCAGGGGCTGGACTAGATGACTCCAAGGTCCCTTCCAGCTCTATTCTGATTCTTTGCGTGAAGAAGACTGGAAGGAAGATCTAACAGACTGGTCAAACTTGACATTCATTTGGGACATCAGCTGTTGTGCAGTGAATAGTCCAAGACCTGACATAATAACGGGACATAAGAGCCATCTAGATTCAAATCTCCTAGTTTGTGGTCTATTTTGTCAAATGCCTTGTTGAAGTCACTTTACAAGCTTTACAAGCCCACAAGATTATACCCACAAGAAGAAGCTTGTAAAGTGATTGGGTTCAGAGAGAGTGATTAGCCCAAAGTCATCAGGCCAGGTTTCATGCCTAAGGCAAGACTAGAACTCACCATCATTTGGTGATTGGCCCAAAGTCACCCAGCCAGTTTTCATGTCTAAGGTGGGACTAGAAGTCACAGCCTTTGATTGGCCCAAAATTGTCCAGCACTTTAGTGCCTAAGGTGCAGAGGTGGTATTCAGCAGGTTGTAACCAGTTCTGGAGAACCAGTAGCAGAAATTTTGAGTAGTTCCGAAGAACTAGCAAATACCACCTCTGACTGACCCCCGACCCCCTCTATTCTCTGCCTCCTGAGTCCCAACTGATTGGCTGGGTCTCCTTTTGTTGCCCTGCACAGGAGAATGGAGCTGGAAAGCAGGTTAATGGGGAGGGAATGGGGATTTTGCAGTAACCTTCCCCTGCCACATCCACCACCAAGCCACACCCACCAAGCCTCACCAGGCCCACAAAACAGGTAGTAAGAATTTTTGAATCCCACCACTGCTAAGGTGGGATTAGAACTCACACTCTCCTGGTTTTGGGCCTGATGCCTTAACTACTAGACCAAACTGGCTTTTACATTTACTTTTTGTTTTATTTGTGTCCAAGAGGGATTTCTTAGAAGGCACCAGCTGTTCCTTTGGGAGAGAAACCCATTGCTTTGGGGAAGAAAATCCACACATGCAAAGCAGGAAGTCTAATTCCTTAGGAGTATAGGAATCAACCCCAGACTGTCCAGACCAATGGAGACGTTCCTCCGGGAAATTCTCTGGAAATGCAAAATGGATGTTTTCAAAGACAAAAAGCATCCCATCTTGTAAACTCAGATTCTGAATTATACACAATCCTTAATCGCTTACTACAAATCAGGTCCTTCTGTGTATGATATTCCTTCCTTCCTTCCTTCCTTCCTTCCTTCCTTCCTTCCTTCCTTCTTTCCTTCCTCCTCCTCTTCTTTCTTTCTTTCTTTCTTTCTTTCTTTCTTTCTTTCTTTCTTTCTTTCTTTCTTTCTTTCTTTCTTTCTTTCTTTCTTTCTTTCTTTCTCTGTAGAGATACTTCTTTTCAAATTAGTTTCTTGCAAAGGGTGTGTGTGTGTGTGTGAAAGTACAATCAATTTACCTCCTTTTGCATGCATTTCTTGTTCTTCAGTTTTCCAAACAGGCTGTCCTGACTGATATATATCAAATAGCATTCTGAGTTGAATTTTGACCCACATTAAAAGCTCTCTGTTCTTGTGTTTAAATATTTTAACCAGCAGCTGGAGAGCTTAAAGAAGAAAAAAAGGAGAAAGGAAGCGATGGGTAGATTGGAGAAGCTCTTTCCTTCAGGTGCTTTGGATAATAGCTTGACCCCTCCTTCCCGCCCCCCCCGCCGCTTCTTTGTGGCAGCCCCTCAAATATTGCAACGCGTCTATCCTGTCACCCCAGTCCTTCTGTTCATGAAACTAGACATACCCAATTCCAGCCACTGTTCTTCATATGTTTTAGCCTCCAGTCGTCTAATCTGTTGTTCTTCTCTGCATTCTTTCCAGAGTCTCAACATCTTTTTAGATGCAATATTCCAAGTGTGGCCTTACCAAGGCATTATAAAGTGGTATAAGGCATGCCCCTTTCTTACATGTGTTGAAAAGGTTAGGGTTTTGTGTGGTTGGGGCTGCCATTTTGAATTTTTTTGACCCTTCCTTCCACTGTGGGCCTCCTTATACTATTTTCCCATAGCCACTTCTGAGGTTTGGAGCAGTACGGAGGAAAACTAACTCTCTCTCTGTCTCTGTCTCTGTCTCTGTCTCTCTCTCTCCCTCTCTCTGTGTATGTTTGTGTAACTATTAAATGTTCCATTCAGAGCAACAAACTTTCTTAGCTTTAGAGGCGAGAATGTTCAAGGCATTATTATCATCGATAGTTATTTGAGTTAATCTATTATGGTACCCTCCGTCCAAGGATAATGATTGCTTAGAATGTTAACTATCATCTTGTTTGGGTGGCGGCTTTCTCTTTCTCTCTTTTTTTTTCTCCTCCTTTTTTCCCCAGCGACTTTCTAGGTTTTCATTCCTTTTGCATTCTCGCTGTAAATACGGAGAGTTCTTGGCAGCATCCCAACGCAATGAATCCACCCATTCAACCAGAGAATGTCTTTTGCCTATTTGCACAGCAAGCCCTTATATGGTAGGGAATAAAAATAGTTTAGGTCATGGAATTATGGAAGATCTTTGCTAAGACTTCGGAAGAGCAGCTTCTGGGAAAAGGGGAGGAAATGAAAACATCTTGTTTTCATGCCATGAATGTGGGTTTCCCAGGAATTTGGCTGGCTAACACGAGCGTAGAATACTGGAAGAAATTTAGCTGACCGGACAGAATTCTTTGCATGCTGTCATTACAGGAAGATATAAAAGAGATTTTTTTTTTTTTAGAGCAGATGACGCTTAAAACATATATAGGTTGTTCTCGACTTACTACCATTCATTTAGTGACTCTTCCAAGTTAAGACAGTAAAAAAAAGTGGATTTATGACCATTTTTTCACATTTACAACTATTGTAGCACGCCCCCTAGGGCCACATGATCCAAATTCGGACGCTTGGCAACTAGTTCATATTTATGACGGTTGCAATGTCCCGGAGTTACATGATCCCCTTTTGCGACCTTCCGACAAGCAAAGTCAACGGGGAAGGCCAGATTCATTTAACAACGGTGTTCCTAACTTCACAACTACGGCGATTCACTTAACAACTGTGGCAAGAAAGGTCTTAAAGTGGGGCAAAACTCACTCAACAAACTGTTTCACTTAGCCACCAGAAATGCTGGGCTCAGTTGCGGTCATAAAGTTGAAGACAGCCTGTATTGCAGCTGATCCTGCCTGACCCTTGAGAGATAACAGATAATCAGAGTTGGAAGGGACCTGATAGGTCATCTAGTCCACCCCCTCACCCCACCCCACCCAAGCAGGAGAGCCTATGCCATTTCTGACCAATGGCAGTCCAATCTCTTCTTGAAGATGAGAGCATCTTAGTTCTTGGAAGGGCAAAATAAAAACTAAATAAAATGGATGCATGAGAATAGCAACACGAGGAGCAGGAAGGCAAAATGGAAACGTGGTCTGATTGAATTTCAAAGTCATCAAATTGAATTGAATGAAAGTAAATACAGCGAACGTGATTACTCCGGGTGGATTTAATTTCCTCTATCAACAATTATGATTACATCTCCGTCCTTGCCTGGAGGGAGCTCCTCCAAGATTTCCCTGGGGCTCCAAGCTCCATATTGCTATATTAAAGGAATCTTTGATGTCATGCAAGACGGCCTTTCTTTAGCTTTTTAATTTCATTGCCCCGGGTAGCCTAGGAAAAAGAAAGGAAAGTTTGATTCCCGAGAGAAAAGCATACAGGTAGTCCTTGGCTTACAACAGCTTGCTTACTGACCATTCAAAGTTACAATAGCACTGAAAATAGTGACTTATGATCAGGGGTGGAACTGCCATGGGTTTCTCTGGGTTCGGGTGAACCCGTTGCTAATGTTGTGGCTGGTTTGGCGAACCACCAAACCCCACTCCTGGATGGCCCCGCCCCACCCACCTACCCCACCTCTCCCGCCCCACCCCTCCTCTCCCAGGAGTCTCCACGCAGCTCATTTTGGATGTCAGGTAAATGCAGGGCCTTTGCAAAGGCTCAGGGAGGGGGAAAAACGGGCCTCCCAGAGGCTCCGGAAGGCTGGAAACGGGCCTGTTTCCGGCCTCTGGAAGACTTTTTGGGGGCCTCGGGAGCCTGGGGGAGGCCGTTTTCGCACTCCCAGAGGCTCAAGGAAAGCCTCCAGAGCCTGGGGAAGGACAACAATGGGCCGCCCAGAAGTTCCAAAAGTTCAAACATGGGCCCATTTCTGGCCTCCGGAGGGCCTCGGGAGCCCGGGGGAGGCCATTTTCACATTCCCAGAGGCTCGAGGAAATGGTCCTCCTGGAAGTTCCAGAAGTGTGAAAATAGGCTCATTTCTGGCCTCTGGAAGGCCTCGGGAGCCTGGGGGAAGCCGTTTTCGCACTCCCAAAGGCTCAAGGAAAGCCTCCAGAGCCTGGGGAAGGTGAAAAACGGGCCTCCCGGAAGTTCCCGTAGGCTACACCCACCATGGCCACACCCACCCAGCAACCAGGCAGAGAACCCATTGCTGAAATGTTTGAAGCCCATCCCTGCTTATGATCATTGTTCACCCTTGTGACCATTGCAGCAACCCCATGGTTACATGATTTACATTCGGCTGCTTGACTGCTGACTCACATTTATGACGGTTGCAGTGTCTCAAGGGAATCCCCTTTTGTGACCTTCTGATGGGCAAAGTCAAGGAGGAAACTGGATTCACTTAATGGCCGGGTTACTAATTTAACAATTCATTCAACCGACGTGGCAAGATAAAAGGGGGCAAAACTCACTTAACACATGTCTCGCTTCGCAACGTTTATTTTGGGCTCCATTGCGGTCGTAAGGTGAGGACTACCTGTATTTGCAGTCTAGTTCCATCGTGACGGAAGTTCCAGTCGCAATTCTGATGGTAAGTTGTGGATTATTGGTATGTGGGTCTTTGATCAAGCGGAGAGTTTTATGTACTGATAGTCCTTGACTTACGACTACAGTTGAGCTCAAAATTTCTGTCACTAAGCAAGCCGGTGGTTAAGTGAGCTTTGCTTCATTTTCCCTTTCTTGCTCCAGTTGTTAAGTGAATCATGGCAGTTGTTCAGTTAGTAACCTGGTTGTTAAGTGAATCTGGCTTCCCCACTGACTTTGCTTGTCAGAGGGTTGCAAAAGTTGACCACACAACTCCAGGACACTGTAACAGTCATAAATCTGAGTCAGTTGTTAAGCATCTGAATGTAAATCACATGACCATGGGGACGCTGCAACAGTCATAAGTGTGAAAAATGAGTCACAAGTCACTTTTTTCAGTGCTATTGTAACTTCGAATGGTCACTAAATGTAACTGTTGTAAGTCGAGGACAACCTATATTGCCAATGGCCACAAATAATAAATAAATAAGATAATAATAATAAATAAATAAATAAGATTAGACTTAAGCACAGTACACAAAATCATATGTTACAATATCTTACCAGTTAATGAATATTGCAGCTTTAACAACAACAATACAAGAGCACACAACAGATATAAACTTAATGTAAACCACTCTAAACTCAGTTGCAGGAAGTACAACTTCAGCAACAGAGTGGTTAATGTCTGGAACTCACTACCTGACTCTGTTGTTACATCCTCTAACCCCACAAACTTTAACCTCAAACTATCCACTATTGACCTCACCCAGTTCCTAAGAGGTCTGTAAGTGGAGTGCATAAGCACACAATCGTGCCTATCTTCCCTGTCCTATTGTCCCCAATTATTAGTTCCTATTTCTTGTATTTAAACTTATGTTTATTCTTGTTTCTGTTATAGTGTAAGCTTTTGACAAATAAAATAAATACATAAAATGAAATAAAATATGGGCTGGTTGCTGAGCCCCTGACATGTGGTCATGGGACCAGAGGGGGAAGTGGTCTTCAGAACTTCGGAACCAGGTCATAAGTACCCCTAGGGCAGGGGTGTCAAACTCAAGGCCCGCGGGCCGGATTCTACCGACGTAACCAGTTTGGTGAGTGCATTGCTTGCTGCTTTTAATTCCTCGTGAATGTAAAAACCCCCAAAATGTTCAGAGAAAAGCTGGTGAGAAGATTTTCAGAAGTGCTGGGAAAGTCTCAGGAACAATTGGTGAAGAGGGAATTGTGGTAGCCAGATGGGCAATTGGTAACCTTTTTGTACCTTTGAAAATGTATTTGCTAGAGGGCAAAGATTAAGGGTGAGAAGGCAACATATGCCAAGAGATCTTGTTCCAGTTTTTATGGTGTCATCAGCTGCAAATCAACACGAATCATATTTCTGCAAAGTTTCAATCTGTCATATGTTGAGTCAGAGACGAATGGGAATAACGAAGACTTCCCTTAATAATGACACCATTTCTTGGTGGATAGGTTAAAAAAAAAAGTTTAAAAATTGGGTTCAAATACATACTTTGATACAGAGGATTTTAAAGATCTATATTCAGTTGGTAGGCTCCTGGGGATGGGTCCCAAGTCAGCCAGCACAAAGAACAACCCAGTCCTAAGCTGCATTAACAGAGGCTTAGAATCAAGATAACATGAAGTGTTAATATCATTTTATAATGCCTTGGTAAGGCCACGCTTGGAATATTGCATCCAGTTTTGGTTGCCACAATATAAAAAACGATGTTGAGAATCTGGAAAGAGTGCAGAGAAGAGCAATAAAAATGATTAGAGGACTGGAGACTAAACATATGAAGGCTGCCAGAATTGGGTATGTCTAGTTTAATGAAAGAAGGACTAGGGGAGACCATGATAGCAGTCTTCCAATATTTGAGGGGCTGCCACAAGGAAGAAGGGGTCAACCTATGCTCCAAAGCACCTGAGGGCAGGGGTAGAAACTAATCAAGGAGAGAACCAACCTAGAATTAAGGAGAAATTTCCTGACAGTTACAACAATTAATCAGTGAAACAGCTTGCCTCCAGAAGCTGTGAATGCTCCAACACTGGAAGTTTTTAAGAAGAGATTGGACAACCACTTTGTATAAGGTCTCCTGCTTGAGCAGCGGTTGGACTAGAAGACCTCCAAAGTCCCTTCCAACTCTGTTGTTCTGTTTTGTTCACCCAGCCAACTTTCATCCCTAAGGTGGGGCTAGAACTCACAGTCTCCTAGTTTCTAGCCTGGTGCCTTAACCAGTAGACCAAACTGCTTGGTAAGAGGGAACAGACAGGGCTGTGAGGGAGGACAGCAATGTCCCATCTTTGCTGTCCACAAAGCATCCAGGCATTTCATGATAGAATAGAATACAATAGAGTAGAGTAGAGTAGAGTAGAGTAGAGTAGAGTAGAGTAGAGTAGAGTAGAGTAGAGTGTAGAGTAGAGTAGAGTAGAGTAGAGTAGAATAGAATAGAGTGTAGAGTAGAGTAGAGTAGAATAGAATAGAATAGAATAGAATAGAATAGAATAGAATAGAATAGAATAGAATAGAATAGAATAATAATATGCAATGCAATGCAATGCAGTGCAATGCAGTGCAATGCAATAGAGTAGAGTAGAGTACAATAGAATAGAATAGAAGAGAAGAAAAGAGAAGAGAAGAGAAGAGAAGAGAAGAGAAGGAAGAGAAGAGAAGAGAAGAGAAGAGAAGAGAAGAGAAGAGAAGAGAAGAGAATTCTTTATTGGCCAAGTGTGATCGGGCACACAAGGAATTTCTCTTGGTGCAAATGCTCTCAGTGTACATAAAAGAAAAGAGAAATTCATCAAGAGTCAAGAATCATCAAGTAGAACACTTAAAATAGTCATAGGGTACAATAAGCAATCAAATCATACTAGGAAACAGTCAATATAAATCGTAAGGATACAAGCAACAAAGTTGCAGTCATACAGTCACAAGTGGGAGAGGAGGGGCAATAAGGAGTGATGAGAAGATTAATAGTAATAGTAGTGCAGACTTTGTAAACAGTTGGACAGTGTTGAGAGAATTATTTGTTTAGCAGAGTGATGGCGTTCGGGGAAAAACTGTTCTGTGATTGGGGGAAGAGCATTATAATAAATCAGAAAAAGTTGGAAAGAAAAAAACAGGCTCAGAACCTGCAGGAAGGAGCACAAGATCTTCCCATTACAATCCCCCCCCCCGCGTGTCTGAAAGGGCCATTAGACCCAGCAGATATGCTGTCATTAGACCCAGTGTCAAATTTTTCCGTGTCAGGTTTCCATGAGTCTCTGCTCTGCAGCTGAGCTGGGAAGCAACAGATGCGTCGAGTCAACCCCGAGCAGCTGCTGAGACTGACTTGGGAAATGTGAAATCGGAGAGTCACCTTTGACAGGGAATTCCTACCCCTGCAAATACAGGCAGTCCTCGACTTACGACCGTGATTGAGCCTGAGATTTCTGTTGTTAAAGCGAGACATTTGTTCAGTGGCTTTTGCACCCGCTTAACGACCTTCCTTGCCACCGTTGCGAAGTGAAATCGCTAGAACTGTTAAGTGAGTCACCCGGTTGTTAAGTGAATGTGGCTGCCCCATCCCCCATTGGCTGTGCTGGTCAGAAGGTCGCCAAAGGAAGAATCATTCCCAGACTTCAGAAATTCCAGGGTGTTGGGATTCAGCAGTTCACCAAACCAGCCATAAGGTTAGCTATGGGTCCATCTGAACCCGGGCGAACCCATAGCAACCCACCCCTGGATTAGTTCTGACAGGAAGATAGGGGTAGTATGGAAGAATCATTGCAGTAATCTGGTCGTTAGTACTCTCCCTGGGAGCTCTTGAGGCCACTTGGCTTTTAATTGTGCCCTCAGGGCAGTGGTGGGATTCAAAAATTTTTTAATACCAATTCTGTGGGCGTGGCTTAGTGGACGTGACTTGGTGCTCATGGCAGGGGAAGGATAATGTAAAATCCCCATTCCCTCCCCACCCCACTAACCTGCTTTCCAGCTCCGTTCTCCTGTGCAGGGCAACCAAAGAAGACCCAGCCAATCAGCTGGGACTCAAGAGGCGGAGAATAGATGGGGGCAGGGCCAGTCAGAGGTGGGATTTGCCGGTTCTCTGAACTACTCAAAATTTCCTCTATTGGTTCTCCAGAACTGGTCAGAACCTGCTGAATACCACCTCTGCCTCAGGGTCACCTGAATCAGAGTGGAAATGGGTTGTGGAAAACTTCTTGAAACTGCTGAAAGGATTGTGTTGTAGACAAAAGGTAGGTGGTGTCGTTATCTCTCCCACTCAGTTGAGAGAGGTTTGTTCAACGTTAACACCGATGGCCTCTTTTTACTCCTCTTTCAAACCAATGGTCCTCTCTACCCAGAACGTGGATTCTATGTGGAATGGACATAACAGTAAGTTGCAATCGGTGAGAGCTTGAATAACGCAATGTTCAATTTAGTGCAAATTGCAAATGGATACCAGGTGGCAATTAACGCAACCCAAAGGTCAGTGAATGCAAAGCTAGCATGTGTGAAATTGAGGTGAGCGCTTGAGCTCTTGTGGCTGAGGTTTTACACGCTGCGTGTCTTCATGCGTGCAAAAGAGAGCAAAGGAAGATGCCATTGGAGGACAAAAGTGCAAGTTTTTTTTTTTTAAAAAAAGAATCAACTTGGAGCAAACATTTGATAAAATTAAATGTCACGGAATCGACATAACAATGCTAAAAGAGAACAAGATGTTGGATGCCTGAATTTATGGGAGAATTTCTTTTTTGTTTTAATTTGGATGTCTATAATTGTTATATGACTTCATTCACCAGAAATGTATATTTTACTGTCATGTTTCAATAATTTATATACAATATATATGTGTTTGAGCGTGTATATGTATATGAACTTATGTTTTAAATTTTTCATTGCCTATTTCTGTCAAGCTGGACTCAATTGCCAATTTTTCCATGGAAATGTAACTTTGAATAGTGTGAATTCAAATCATGCAATCATTTAATGGGATTCATTAAGTGCACTAATTGAGACCTTTCTGTATGTCTATTCTTACAGAAAAGGAGGGAGGGGGAGGAGGAGGAAGAAGTAGGAGAGAGGGGAAGGGGGAGGAGGAAGCAAGAGAAGGAGGAGGAAGAGGAGAAGAAGGAGGAGGAGATAGGAGATAGGGGGAGGGGAAGGAGGTAACAAGAGGAAGAGATTATTCCTGAGTTCACATATGGTTTGTACATAAAGGAGCTGTATATTTCTTGCAATCTGCCAAATGTCTCAACTACTCCTAGATATTGATATTTACAGGCAAACAATGCCTACAGCATATAGCTGCTGGTGGAAGTAAGGTTTGGAAAGCCACCAACACAATCAGAGGCCTGCCTTAAGTCCGGCCACCCAATTTATATATGGATTCATCCATGTGGGCAACTCCGTAGAGTGACAATTAAACACCTTGGAAGAGAGATACTCAAATGCCATGATGCATCTATATACCTACAAAAATCAGGTCTGTGCAAGCTATGGTATTTCTCGGGAAAGCAAAAGTTGGACTTTCAAGAAGCAGGCTAGGAAGAAGGTTAATGATCTTGAAACTCTGGAATGGAAGAAGACACCTGAGAATCCTGTACAAAGTCAAGATAACAAACCAATAGATCACTCAACAAATCTATCCAGGGCACTAATAACCAGGATCTAAGTGTCCTGTATTGGACACATCATGTCAAGAGCAAGGAGAAGATTCTCTGATTCTGGGAAATATGGATGGGAAGAGAAGAAGAGAACAGGGAACAGCAATGAGGATGTACAACCACTACCCAAAGGTTCCAATGTGCTATCTACATTGGAAGCAGCTACACATCCAAATGTATTGGATTATGAAAATATTGTTAGGTATAAAGATTTATTATATGACACCGGAGAGCTTAAAAATAGGAACCAAATACAAATTCGAGGAAAGGAGATAGCATGGTGGCCCTTTGCACAAATACAAACCCATTATTAAAAAGATAGAGAAAATTTGGCTTTAATATGATTTCACAAGAATTAGATTAAATATGGCTAGGAGAGGAAAAGAAAATAATTAGTAAAACATATAAATATCTTTTGGACTACAAATTAAAAGAAGAAACAGTTACAGAATCAATGATAATTTGGGCTAAAAATGTGGGTCATAGTATTGAATTAGATAAGTGGGAACACATTTGGCAAACAAATTACAAATTAACTATGTCAGTCTCATATAAAGAAAACTTATATAAAATGGTTCATCGTTGGCACCTACCTCCTGCGAGACTGGCTAAGATGTTCCCCAACCTACCTCCCAATTGTTGGAAATGTAACTACACACAAGGAACATATTTTCACATGTGGTGGACTTGCCCATGTGCTCAGAAATTTTGGAGAAATATTAGAAATTGGATTTTAAATATAACAAAACAAAATTTAAAACTTGAACCCAAAATCTTTCTGCTAAGTATGATAGATTCAAACATGGAGAAAAATTATCAATATTTAATTTTGCATATCATAACTGCGGCCAGAATAACTTACACACAAAACTGGAAACTGTCTTCCATTCCTTCAGAGGATATGGTAATTAAAAAAATACATGAATGGGCTGAGATAGACAGCCTAACCAAACTGTTAAAAAATAAAGAAGATAGTGACTATTACGAAATATGGAACATTTGGTATGAGTGGTTAAAGAAAAGTTAATATTTGATATTTGGATAAGTTATGGAAATGGCAGAAGAGGTGCATTTAATCACAAACTATATAGAGAAATTAAAACATTAAAAGAACGAAGAAGTTATTGTAGCAAGGCAGATCACGTCAATGATAAAGATAAAGAAATTTTTTTTAACCATTGCTCAATATATGCTGTAAAATGTATATATGTATATATATATATATGTTTTCTTAAGTTTTTGCGGGTATCTATATGTATGGTATTCAGCTTTGTTCGGGTATTTTCCCACGTCATTATAGTTGTGCTTTTAAATTTGTAGCGACGTTTCGGCAGAATCTCATCTGCCATCATCAGGCTTGTGTATTGTGCTCGTCTGTGAGTCAGACTTTCACAGTCGTTTCAGTTTTAGATTTGGGGCTAGCCTACTGCTGTGTTAGAATGGTTTTTTCTTCATCCTGATTGGTTGGGAATCTTGGTCTGTGTTTATTGGTCTTGGAGTTTGCTGTGTTCTGCTTGATTGGTGTTTCTAATATCTTCTGTCTGTTTTGTGGCATTTTTTGATTGGCTGGCAACATTGTGTTTCCTGTGTTGGAGGCTTTTAGTGTGGCTTGGCTTCGGGTAAAAGGACGGCTATCTTTTATTAGGAAGCTAGGTTTCCTCTGGGTGCCTGGTTGGTGTGTGTTTGAGCTGGAGGTATCGGTGGTGGGGGTCTGTTTGTGCTCAGGTGTTTGCCTGGCTTGTGGTGTGGAGATTTCTTTTGTCTGTGAGTGCAGGCTTCCAAATGATTGACAGTCTGGTGGAATCATCTCTTCTATTCATGCTTTCAAGGTCTTTTTTCAATCTCTATGGCTTCTCTCATAATTCTGTAGCTGGGGTTTTCTATAGTGGCTAGGGTTTTGGTGCCATTGAAGTCGATGCTATGGCCTGTGGTGTCCAACACATGAAAGCCCAGATCTTCCACTACTGAGTGAGGCAGTTGTAAAGTGAGCTTTCCCCCATTTTATGACTTTCCTTTCCACAGTTGTTAAACGATTCACTGCAGTTAAGTCACTAACATGGTTGTTAAGCAAATCTGGTTTCCCCCACTTGACTTAGCTTGTTGGAAGGTCACAAAAGGGGACCACGTGACCCCGGAACACTGCAACCGTCATAAATATGACTCAGTTGCCAAGCATCTGAATTTCGAACACATGACCATGGGGATGCTAGAAAAGTCGTAAGTGTGAAAAAATACCATCGTAAGTCACTTTTTTCCAGTGCTGTTGTAACTTCGAACATTTCTAAAGGAATGGTCGTAAGTTGAGAACTCCCTGTAAACCTTTTAATTTCCCTAATTCTATAGCAAACGAGAAACAACCGATTGTTATACGTCACTAACTTGATGTGATTGTGAAAAATAAGAGAATTCAGAATGGAAGGGCTGGATAAACACAGATGGCGTGGTACGGATGGCAATTTTTGAATCCGCTACTTGCCTCTCCAAGAACAGAAGGCAGGCATGGGGCGCGGCTGTGGAAATATCAAAGAGCATTGTTTTCAGGCAGAGTGCCATTGCTATTATTATATCCTGGGGGAGAAAACATAGAAGTTTAGTCTAATTGGATTGCCTCCCCCTTTCTCAGTTGCCTCTCCTCTCCTTACCCATAAATATTTCAATCGCAGAGACTGCTCATAAAGAACTTGATGTATCTATCCACAGGAAATGCTTCCAGAAGCAGACTGGGCTGGGAGGGAGTGTTTTTCTTAAGTGAGGGGCACTTTTAAATAAGTTCTGCTTTTCTTAGAACCAGGGGAGACAGGATAGCAGTCTTCCAATATCTGAGGGGCTGCCACAGAGAGGAGGAAGGGGGTCAAGCTATTTTCTAAAGCACCCGAAGACAGATAAGGAACAATGGATGCAAACTGATCAAGGAGAGATTCAACCTGGAAATAAGGAGGAATTTGCTGACAGTGAGAACAATCAACCCATGGAACAGAAGTTGCCTTCGGAAGTTGTGGAGCTTCTCCACTTGAAACTGTCAAGAAGAGACTGGACTGCCATCTGGTCAGAAATGGTGTAGGGTCTCCTGCTTGGGCAGGGGGTTGGGCTAGATGACCTACAAGGTCCCCTTCCAACTCTAATTATAAATTATAAAGCATCTTCTGTATAGAAGGCTCCAACTTGATGAACCCAACTGAGTCAGCAGTCCGAGATGACGATCAGATTATTAAAAGAAGTGTTTTATTGAGTACATCATTTCAGGAAGCATGAAAGCAAAACCAGCTCTAACTATTTCTGTTAGTATACTGTTTTAGTGTACTTAAAGTATACTTTAGTATTCCCCTCCCTCGTTATCACAGGTCATATGGTCCAATTAGATATTCTTGCATCTCCCTGGCAACTCCTTCCAGTCTCTGGCCAGCACCTGTTGAGATGACCTTGGTTCCTGTTGCTATTAATTGGGTCTAACATTCCAAGCTTCTTCCCTCCCTCGCTCCCCATAGTATGCGGGAAGCTGAAAAAACGGAAAGATGGCTGTGACAACCTAGATCCGTTTCATTGACAGGGACAAGAGACTGTGGTTTTGTAGACCTGGATTTTATCTGAGCTGGAAAAGGATCTATGGAACTCAGGAATTTCCTTACAGAGGGAGCAAATAGTTGGAAACTGTTTTAAGTCTTCACCGTCTCTGCTTGTTGGGTGACATGAAAGCAGTCTCACAAGATCTAAGGGGCCTTCATAAAGTGGAGGGATCCAAGCAGAGGTGGTATTCAGTAGGTTCTGACCAGTTCTGGAGAACCAGTAGTGGAAATTTTGAGTAGTTTGGAGAACCGGCAAATGCCACCTCTGACTGGAGATTTTACAGTATCCTTCCCCTGCCACGCCCACCAAGCCATGCCTACAGAACCGTTAGTATAAAGATTTGAATCCCACCACTGGAGTCAAGCTGTTCTCCAAAGCATCTGAGGGCAGAACAAGAAGCAATGGATAGAAACTAATTAAGGAGAGAAGCAACTTAGAAGTAAGGAGGAATTTCCTGAGAATTAGAACAATTAATCCGTGGAGCAACTTGCCCCTAGAATTTGTGGGTGCTCCAACACTGGAGGTTTTTAAGAAGAGATTGTACAGCTATTTGTCTGAAATTGAATTGTATGGGGTTTCTTGCCTGAGTAGGGAGTTGGACTAGAAGATCTCTAACCGCCCCTTCTTATTCTGTTTGTAAAAGAGGATTTTCTAACAACAAGGGATGTGGTGAGGTTTTCGGGAGCAAAAGGCCATGCGTTGAGGTTGCATATCTGGAGCAAATAATTTTTTTTCCAGTTTTTGCTGAACAACAGGCAAAGAGAGCATCAAAAGCAATAAGGTTTGACATGCCATATGGTTCTTCCACTTGTAACAGATTTAAAAAAGCAACAATCCCAGAAAGGATGGGCGTGCAGCCACCATAAAATAGCACATTTAGTGAGCGTATTCGTGCTTTTCTTCCCTTGTTTTGCCTGAGTCTACTAAATATAAGATTCAAATTCATGAACCTCTACACTCATTCTCACCTTCTCTCCACACTCTTTCTGAGAGAGAGAGAGAGAGGAGAGAGGGAAAAAGATGGAGAGAAAAAGAGGGGGGAGAAAGAGAGAGGGGGACAGAGTGGGGTGGAGAAAGAGGGGGAGAAAGAGGAGAGAGGGGGAAAGAGGGGAGAAAGAGAGACAGGGAAAGAAAGAAAGAAAGAAAGAAAGAAAGAAAGAAAGAAAGAAAGAAAGAAAGAAAGAAAGAAAGAAAGAAAGAAAGAAAGAAAGAAAGAAAGAGAAAAAGAGAAAGAAAGAGAGAGAGAGAAAGAAAGAAAGAGAGAGAGAGAAAGAGAGAGAAAGAAAGAGAGAGAGAGAGAAAGAGAGAGAGAGAGAAAGAAAGAGAGAGAGAGAGAGAAAGAAAGAAAGAAGGAAAGAAAGAAAAAGAGGAGAGAGAGAGGTGTAGATATACTCAAATCTTCACTTTCCATGGAAGTAGCTTGCTACATTAAAGACAGTGAAACCTGGTTTTAACAAATTAGTTGAGAGAAAGGATGTCTGTTATTCAGGAAGGCCTGTTAAATACCAAAGAATGTTATTACGTTAAAGCACAGTGTTCAAGGAACACTGGTGAACATAGCTTCATTCCACGTGAAGATCTCATTTTTAAAAATATATTGATAAGATCGAGCGAGTCAACGACGGGCAACCAAGATGGCGGAAGGTCTGAGGGATAAAACATAATCAGGAGAGATTTGAGGAGTTGAATATATACACCCTGGAGGATAGAAAGGACAGTGGGGACATGATTGAACCCTTTAAATATATTAAAAGAATGAATAAGGTTCTAGAAGGCAGCGTTTTCAATCTTAAGTGAAAATCAAGAACATCCGGGGCACAACTTCAAACTCACAGGAGGGAAATTCAGAAACTAAGTTAGAAATTAATAGTTGCACAGAAAAAGGAGTGGAAGCTTGGAACCAACTTCCAATAGAGGAAACGGGCCAGTCACCAGGAGATGGTGAATTCTAGTCTCATCTTAGTAAGGGCTTCAATTTTCTGAATTCCCCAGACAGCCTTAGAATTTAAATGCCTGTGGAGATTCTCAGTCTCAGATCTGCAGATCTGTACATCAGGGAAATGATACAGCCACTTCATAAGCGCATGGCACAACATAGGAGAACAAATCCATCAGGACTAGATTCAGCAGTCCATCTGCATTTAAAGGACAAATCCAGGTACCTCTTGAAAAAAACACCTTTGGGATATGAGGAATTTAGGCTTTATACATCACCCTAACTCACCGCCAGGGCTCATTAATTAATTGATAGACAGACAGACAGACAGATGATGGGAGTATTTTCTGTCTATTGTCAGGATTCTGGCAGTTACCCCAATTAAATCACTAGTCTCGAGCCAAATTTCCAAAACTTAGAAAGGATTTATTGGGAGTTAACATGCCGGCATTCCCTGGGTGTAGCCGACTCTGAGACACATAATTCATTGTCACCTTTGACTCTGGCTTTCCCCCCACCCCCTGGGTGTATCATAATTCATATTCTCCAATGGGACACATCCATAGTCAAGAGTCATCAATCACAGAATTTTGCACGGCAGAAACTTCAGTCACCTAGCTACTATTTTTGAAAACATTTATGGAATGCAGTCTTGGTTTTGCAAGCTGCTACACTGCTCCCCCCTCCCTTTCTCTTGGCAGCTCTAAAAAGGCTAGAGAAATATTTTATGAGTTGACATCTACATCATCTTTTTCCTCCCATCAATTCTCCTCTTGAGTTTTTATTTCATTGAATTCCTTTGAGGAGAGAATACCTCTTACACCTGGGCGCTGCTTCTCCAATGCTTCGTAAGTCAAGACTCTGAAGGTCTACTCACCGCCACCAGAATCTGCAGGGCGCTGTGCATGACCTCGATGTAGCGGTACTCCAATGCACAACCGATCACCGAGACGTACGAATGGCTGTCCAGACCTTTGATGCCGATCATGGGTGTCTCCTTCCTTACGCATCCAGGACCGTTCTCACTCCACCACGATTGGTGTTGGGAGATGTTAAATGTCAAAAGTTCACTGTCCTGAGAGGAGAAGTGAAAACTCCAATAAATAATGCCTTTTTCAACTAGAGCCCAAGATCAGTTTTTGCACTTTATCTAGGCTGTTCTTGCACAATACAAAGAGATCTGTGTACAGACAGCAAATGGGTTCATTCATCATACTGAGACAGTTTAAAACCGCTGTTTGCTGAATGGTATCATTGACTGGGGTCATTTGCTCGCTAAATCACAGGCCATGGTGTAGAAGTTACCATGGCTGATGTCAGTGTAGTATATTCAGCTAGAAATCAAATAAGCCATATGATAGCTGTGTAAAGTCTAAATTTCCCATGCTGCCTGGGGAATTTGGCAAGCGGAAGTCCTTACTTAGGCAGGACTAGAACTCACCGTCTCCTGGTGATTGGCCCAAAGTCACCCAACTGGTTTTTATGCCTGAGGTGGAACTAGAACTCACAGTCTCCTGGAGCTGTAGCAAGGAACAGAAGCTCACCCCGTCGTGCGGTGCTTGGGTCTCAAACCAGGGCTGTCAAGCTCAGTGTCTTTAACCACTGAGCCATCATGACCCCAGGTCTAGCTAAAAAGAATCTCTTCCTACTTATGGCAACTTAATCAGGTTGTTGGAAACCTATGAAAAACAAATGGTTCTCAACAAGCAAGCTGGAAATACTACAGTTGCAACACTTTTGAAGGGAGCTTGTTTGGTGTTGTGCATTTGCATTCACACAGGAATAGAAGATCTGGATTTAGTGGGGCAAGAGCTGGAAGAATTTTTGCCTAAAAATCCAATTTAGTTTCCTCTTTGTTCTGAATATTAGACGTCTTTCCCTCCTGTACCCTGCAGCCTTCTCATTCATTGCACGATCTAGTCTCCTACTGAACTCCCAGCAGCAATTAACCTCTTGGGTCATTTTAGTATAAGGCTCTGACTTGGGGTTGATCAATAGCTACTTAATGTCCATCTCCCCCAGGTCTCCGTCACTGTCTGCTGTGTGAAAGGATACACTGAGGCCTTCAGACAGAGTTTCTCAACCTGGCCAACTTTTATGGAGTTGGAATTCAACTTCCAGAATTCTTCCTACCCCATAAATCACCTTGAGAAAATAGCACTCCTGTTAGGAATATGGGTCACCTAACAGCTATTTGGGTTAGAAATATATATAAACCAGGATAAACATTTTAAAACTGTATCTCTAAGAAAATGCAAAACTGTAATTAGGTGTGGTTTCTCAAACAGCCATAAGATGGAGCCAGAAACCTGGGGTTTTTAGTCTTAGTCTCAGAAGACAGTGTGTCTGAGTGAGTATCTCTGTTTCCTTCTGTTGAAAAGTATTGCCATTCATCCATTTCTTCTAATTGACTGATATTACTGGATTTCATGTAAGTCTGTTACTGAACTGTTTTTGACACTGGAATTTGATATTTGGATTATCCCTGGATTGAAAACTGACTGATTTAACCTGTGAATGACTTTGGACTGCCTATTTTGGACTTTGCTTAACATTTCTGGAAATAAAAACCTACATTTACTGTACAGTGTATCTGTGTGCTCTGTGTGTATTATTCAAACACTCCTCTCAAATACATCTCCCTGTATGCGCTCATTCTCCTAACGGGGAATTACCTCAACAACTCCTATCCAAGTCCTAAGCCAACCTGCAAAAACAATTTTGAGGATCTTTCTGAAGGCCAGATAGGTGGAAGCAGATCTCACCTCCAATGGTAGAAGGTTCCATAGGGGAGGATCCCACCATAGGAAAGGTTTATCTCCTCAAGTGGGTTGGGCTAATCCCATTTGTCACAAAGAAGAGGGGGTCAACTTATTTTCCAAAGCACCTGAAGGCAGGACAAGAAGCAAAGGATGGAAACTCATCATGGAGAGAAACAACCTGGAATTGAGGAGGAATTTCCTGACGGTGAGGACAATCAACCAATGGAACACTTGTGGATGCTTCGTCGCTGGAGGTTTTTTAAGAAGAGACTGGACAGTCACTTGTCTGAAATGGTACAGGTCAGGATCACCTGCTTGAGCAGAGAGCTGGAATAGAAGACCTCCAAGGTCCCTTCTGTTCTTTTTTTAAAAATATTTTTTTATTGTTTTATATCATACATTTCCTTTCTATGTTGAACAATCTGCTCTCTAGGTGTCCAAGGTGTTAAGACAAACACCATTATCATCATTATGATTATAATAAATGATAGCTGTCCGTTTACTCGGAGCCAAGCTGCACTAAAAGCCTCCAATACAGGAACACAATGTTGCCAGCCAATCAAGAGAAAAAAAGCCACAAAACAGGCAGAAGATATTTGAAACACCAATCAAGCAGAACACAGCAAACTCCAAGACCAATAAACACAGACCAAGACTCCCAACCAATCAGGATGAAGAAAAAACCATTCTGGCACAGCATAGGCTAGCACCAAATTTAAAACTGAAATGGCTGTGAAAGTCTGACTCACAGACGAACACAATACAGAAGCCTGATGATGGCAGATGAGATTCTGCTGAAACATTGCTACAACTTTAAAAGCACAACTATAATGACATGGGAAAATACCCGAACAAAGCTGAATACCATACATGTAAGTACCCGTGAAAACTTAAGAATATATATGTGTGTGTGTGTGTGTGTGTGTGTGTGTGTGTGTGTGTGTGTGTGTTTTCTGAAGTTTTCGTGGGTATTTGTATGTGGATCTTTGGTTATTTAGGTTTTCTCCTGCATAAAATTGGAAGTATCTAGGCAACGTTTTGATGAATACTCTGAGAAGCACAAAGCTGAAGACACAAGCCTGAAGATGATGAATGAGACTTCATCAAAACATCGCCTAGATATTTCCAATTTTATGAGCATCTAGTTTTGGTTACCACAATATAAAAAAGATGTAGAGACTCTGGAAGGGGTGCACAGAAGAGCAACAAAGATGATTGGGGGACTAGGAGCTAAAACATATGAAGAATGATTGCAAGAATTGGGTATGTCTAGTTTTATGATAAGAAGGGCATGATAGCAGTGTTCCAATATTTGAGGGGCTGCCCCAAAGAAGAGGCTCCAAAGCCCCTGAAGGCAAGACAGGAAGCAATGGATGGAAAATAATCAAGGAGAGAAGCAACCCAGAACTAAGCAGAAAATTCCTCACAGTCAGAACACTTAATCAATGGAACGTCTTGCCCAGGGGTGGGTTTCTACCAGTTCGCGCCTATTTGCTAGATTCTAAGCAGTTTGGAGAACCGGTTGTTAAAAGAAATTACTGGGCTAATCCTGTAAGGAAGGCAGGAAGGAAACATTCTGGTGTTGCTTACAGAAACTGCCTCTCCATTAACTCTTATTACATTCTTGGCAGGACTAGACTTCCTGTCTCAGGAACTTCTCTGGAGTTTTTTTTCCCCTCCTTTGCTGGTACTTTGCTTGTGTGGAGTGACCATTCAAAGTTACAATGACACTGAAAAAAATGACTTATGACCATTTTTCACACTTACGACTGTTGCAGCATCCCCACAGTCATGAGAGGCCAGGCGAGGAGATGCGTGCCTCGATGTGAGTGATATTGAGTTGGCCACACCCAGCCAATAACATGAGCACCAAGCCATGTCCACCCAGTCACATGACCACCAAGCCATGTCCATCAACTAAGCCATGCCCACAGGTTGTTAAAAAATTTGAATCCCACCCCTGGTCTTGTCTCCAAACTTTGTGGGCACTCCAATACCGGAGGTTTTCAACAAGAGGTTGGACAACCATTTATTTGAAATTGTCTCCTGCTTGAGCAGGGGGTTGGACTAGAAGACCTCCAAGATCCCTTCCAACTCTGTTACTTCATTGATTTCATGTGAGTTTCACCAAATCAAGGACTTTACAGTGAATGTATTGTATGAATTGCTGGATGTAGCTCTGGAGAGAAACAATGATAGCCATTTGAGAAGGAGATGAAAGAGGAACTTACACTTTAAATTAATGCCAAAGGGGTGTTTTATAAGAAGAGTCATCAAACCAACCAGCCCCTGTCTAAACTTTACACAACCTGTACAAGTGGAATGAGGAAAACTAAATGAATGTGTTGTTACTGTGCACTTCTTTCATACTTTGTCAGGCTAATTTTTTTCTAGAACAAACCTCACAAACTAATTGGGGCTGATGCTCTGGGTCCAACGTATAAAATCATATGCTAAGATATTGTAGTGACCCGGGGTGTGGCACGAAAGCAACACAGCCAGAGAACAGGTCTAACTCCCCTTTATTGCTCCACCTTTATTTTATTTATTTTATATTTATTTATTTGATTTGTCAATCGATTATAAGATAATAGGTATAAATCTAAACATGAGTAAGAATACAGGAAATAGGTACAAATAAGTGGGGACAATAGGACAGGGACAGTAGGCACAATTGTGCACTTATGCAGGCCCCTTACAGACCACTTAGGAATGGGATGAGGTCAATAGTGGATAGTTTAAGGGTCAAGGAATGGAGGTTAGAGGATATAAAACAGAGTCAGGTAGTGCATTCCAGGCATTGACCAATCTGTTGCTGAAGTTGTACTTTCTGCAATCAAGTTTGGCGCGGTTTACATTGAGTTTGTATCTGCTGTGTGCTCTTGTATTGTTGCGGTTGAAGCTGAAGTAGTCATTGACTGGTGGGACATTGTAGCAGATAATTTTGTGTACTACACTTACATCCAGCCATAGGCGGCATAGTTTAAGGTTGCCCAAGCCCCAAATCTCAAGCCTGGTGATATAGGGTATTCTGTTGTGAGCAGAGGAGTGTAGTACTCTTCTCGTGAAATACTTCTGGACTCATTCAATTGTATTAATGTCCGATATACAATGCAAATTCTAGACTGATCAGCTGTATTCAAGTATTGGTCTAACAAAGGTTTTGTATGCCCTAGTTAGCAATTCAATATTTCTGGAGGAGAAGCTTTATAAGATTAGATTTATTTTGTCCCCAAACGTCCCTCCCTACAATTACTACAAGTCCTACAGCAAAGCTCTCATATGCACCTTCAACAGCCTCTGGCCTAGAGTAGTCCAGTAAGCAAGGTTAGCCAAACAGTAACCAAGGCAAGAAGTCCAGTTAGCAAGGTTAGCAAAACACTAACCAGAGCCAGAAGTTCAGTGAAGCAGACAAACTGGGCAAGCCCACAGGACAGAGCACAGTAATCTCCAGACGTAGGCAAGTGCACACGAGGCTCCACAGATTCCACACTTGTTCCTGACAAATGCCCCTCCCACTGGCATCTCTTTACATCTCAGTCCCCAGGTGTGCCTTGTGAAAGGGGACAGGGCATGCTCCTCCTTCGTAGCTGGCTCAGTCTGTGCTGTTCTTGCCTTCTCTCCACTCTCCGTGCGCTCGGATCAGGAGGAAGTAGTCCTTGCTCTTCGCCTGTGCTCTGTCTCTCATGTTCATCTTGCCCTTGTTCCTTCCTGTCTACAAGCTGTTCTAATCCTGAAATGCCTTGGCCAGACTGGCTCTGCCCTTCCCCAGTTTCCTCCAAAGCCAACAGAACTGCCCCTCGGTCTCTGTTGTCTCCTGTTCCACCTCATCTTCCCCCACAGATTCAGGCTCTGACTTGGGCATGACAGATACAGGATACTGGTAGCAATATGGGTATTGGTGTGCCTGTGTGCTTGGTAGAAGTAGGGTTTCTTTAATCTACTTGGTCGGTTTTTATGGATTAAGCAGGAAAAATGATTGTTGAGGAGGAGGACTTAAGGAGTAGGACCTTAAGGAGGACTTAACATTTTAACTACAGATTAGGATTAAGGCTAAAATGAGATTGTGGATTTGTAGAATTGTGGATTTTTTTTTCTTTGCACGAGCTGCAAACTAAGCTACCACACCAAAGCAGGATTTGTTACATTAAGGGGTTACAACAAGGATCGGAGATTAATGAGTCACAACACATGAACAGGCACAATCATAGTTTCAACACACTATTTAAAAAGAGGCAATAAGAAAAACTAAGAAGGAAACAAAAAGTCCTCTCCAGAAACCAACATCCAGATAACCAGGGAATAACACCAGACAAACAATCAAGCAGAAAACAATTTTCTAATCAAGGAATTCTCAAGGAGAAAACCATACCCTCACCAACACTGGCAGTACAAACTACTGTATATAGAATATATATATATATATATGAATATCACACTCACTCACACTGATGATGTCACCTAGTTGGATAATGAAACATCTGCAAGTAAACAACCAAGCTCAGAGAGCACTAAGGGTTTGATATCATTGATTTTATTGCCTTCATGTAATTAGGAATTACTACCTGGGGTTACTGAAAGTGAGTTGGGTGGCTGAATAAATTTTGATTAAAAGATGGATGGATGGAGGTAGATAGATAGATAGATAGATAGATAGATAGATAGATAGATAGATAGATAGATAGATAGATAGATAGATAGATAGATAGATGAGAGAAATAGAGATAAGAGATAGATACTGTAGATAGATAGATAGATAGATAGATAGATAGATAGATAGATAGATAGATGAGAGAAATAGAGATAAGAGATAGATATGATAGATAGATAGATAGATAGATAGATAGATAGATAGATAGATAGATATAGATATAGATATAGATATAGATAGATAGATGAGAGAAATAGATAAGAGATAGATAGTAGATAGATAGATAGATAGATAGATAGATAGATAGATAGATAGATAGATAGATGAGAGAAATAGAGATAAGAGATAGATACGATAATAATGTAGATAGATAGATAGAGAAATAGATAGAGATAGATACTGTAGATAGATAGATAGATAGATAGATAGATAGATAGATAGATAGATAGATGAGAGAAAGAGATAAGAGATAGATACGATAGATAGATAGATAGATAGATAGATAGATAGATAGATAGATAGATAGACAGACAGACAGACAGACAGATAGACAGGGATAGAGAAAGAGATGAGAGAGAGATGAGAAATATATACTGTAGATAGATAGACAGACAGACAGATGGATGGATAGAAAGAGATGGATAGAAAGACAGATGGATAGAAAGACAGATGGATAGAAAGAGAGAGAGAGAGAAAGAGAGAGAGAGGCTGACAGATAGAGAGACAGATAGAGAGACACAGACAGACAGAAAGAATTCCCATTAGATTTTATTTCTTAATTTTCCTTGTGGTTGGACTATATCCCAGTTGGGAACATGCTATAAATAGCATTTCTGTTTACTTGAACAAACCATAATTGGTTAGGCTGACACCACATGATGAATGCCATAAATTATTATTCTCAAACCATGAAGACCAGGTTTACATATTACCCCAAGCACAAACCCAAACAACCACAGTATGATTTTGTAAACATTTACAGTAATAAGACAAAATTAGCCCCATCTGCCCTATTAAAATTAGCCTGCCTGTGCTAAGTAAGGATTTCAAAGAAAAGGATTCTGTTTCTGTATTTGCCCACCCTAAATTGGCTTTGTATGCACAGGAAATGTTGACCTGGGAAAGAACTCATACAGGGCTAGTCTGGATGAGGCCGCGTTTCTCCTTAAGGGACAATTTGGAGGTGCTCCTGGATCAACCGTTGATGCTGGACAGGCACATAACATCCATTGCAAGTAGAAGAACTTATTTTATCAACTTGAGCCAACAGTGCCAGTGGAACCGCCCAGGACATGTCTGAATGAACGCAATTACTTATCCACATTCAACTCTATTCCATGGCAATAGGAGATTTTATTTTATTTTTATTTATTTTGTTTATTTATATCCCGCTTTTATTATACCTAAAATTCCTTCCTCCTCCTTATTTTCCACACAGCAGCCCTGTGAGGTGAATTGGTATGAGAGCTAGTTGGGTAATGAAACCTCTGCGGGAAAACAACCAAGCTCAGAGACCAGCAAGGACCCCACATTCATCCTCCTCTCCGTAACACCCACACCCTTCTAGGACTGATGATGTTAACTACTTGGGTAATGAAATGTCTGTAAGAAAGCAACCAAGCTCAGAGAGCACCAAGGACTCCGCAGGCTGCCTCCTCCCTCTCCTCCTCCTCCTCCTCTCCAACTCCACTCCCTTCTGATAATATTACTTAGTTGGGTGATGAAATGTGTGTAAGAAAGCAATCAATTCAGAGACCACTAAAGGCCCCACAGTCCGTCCCCGCCCTCCTCCTCTTCCACCTAGCTGGCTTTCATGCCTAAGGCGGGACTAGAATTCATTGTCTCCTGGGGATTGGTCCAAATTCAACTAGCCAGCTTTCATGCCTAAAGTAGAATTAGAATTTACTACTTCAGGGTCACCCAAAGAGGCAACTCAACTTTCTTTCTTTTCTTTGAAGACATTTCGCTTCTCATCCAAGAAGCTTCTTCAGCTCTTCATAGACATTTCCTGGTGGTTGGCCCAAAGTCACCTAGAGAGTTTTCATGCCTAAGGCAGGACTGGAACTCATGGTCCCCTGCTTTTTAGCCTTAACCACCAGACCAGACTGGCTCCCCACCATATGGACACTCTACAATAGAAAAGGGGCCAGCCTGCTCCATTTTGCATAACCACGTTGCCGGTATGTGGTCTAGGGAATTTAAAAAGCCACGACCAAGCCCGTCCGTCTGCACACCGAACATGCAAAACCTTAAAACTGTGAAAGGATTATACGTCTGATTAATACATCTGATTACTTTCCTGCCTAACGTGTGCACAATGGGGGCTATGCCAGGCGAGGCATCTCCTTTGGGAAATCGCAATGCAAACGTTTCTCCCTTTTGCAAGGACAGACGGAAGGGGCCGCGAGGCAGATGGGCTTCCATGCTCAGTAGCATATATTCGTTATCAAAGAAAGGCAGGGTAATGTCCCTTCAGATGAATGCAGTCTGGGGAGGCCAGATCTGAGAAGAGCTTGAAGGCAGAATAATTTTGCATGTTTTAAAGAGGTGAAAATGTATTATTAAGCAGGAGGAAGAGACAGCCTTTATATTTCTAAATATTTTGCCTGTGTGTTCTGAGCAAACATTTCTCACTGTGCTATCAAGAAAATTGCAGGTATTAACCGAATAACAGAGTTGGAAGGGACCTTGGAGGTCTTCTAGTCTAACCTTCTGCTCAAGCAGGGAACCCTATACCATTTCAGTCAAATGCTAGGATTCTACTGCCAACGATCTCTTTTTATTAAATTTATATGCCTCCCTATCTCACTCTCCAAAGTAATATAGGTGGTCCTTGACACAGAACCATAGATAAGGTTCCCTTCAGGATCTGCTAGTCGTTTCTGGCTGTAGAGGGGCAATGCTCATCTCCATTACAAAGCTGAAGAGCCAGCGCTGTCCAAAGACGTCTCTGTGGTCCTGTGGCCGGCAAGACTAAACACCGAAGGTACACAGAATGCTGTTAGGGGTTCCTATTTTTCTGCTTGCATTTTTACATGCATTCGAACTGCTAGGTTGGCAGAAGCTGGGACAAGTAACGGGAGCTCACACCGTTATGTGGCGCCGGGATTCGAACCGCTGAACTGCCAACCTTTCTGATCGACAAGCTCAGCGTCTTAGCCGCTAAGCCACTGCGTCCCTACGACCATAATTGAGTCCAAAATGTCTGTTGCTAAGTGAGATAGTTGTTGAGTGACTTTTGCCTCCTTTTACAACCTTTCTTGCTATGGTTGTTAGGTGAATCACTGGGGTTGTTAAGTGAGTAAAATGGTTCTGATCTCCCCATTGACTTTGCTTGTCAGAAGATCAGAAAAGGGGATCACGTGGCCCCGGCATACTGCGCCCGTCAAAAATATGAGTCGGTTTGCCCAAGTGTCTGAATTTTGTTCATGTGACCATATGACCATGCTGCAAAATGGTCACAAGTCACTTTTTTCGGTGCCTTCAAGACTTTGAATGGTCACCAAACAAACAGTTGCTTATTGAGGACTTCTAGCACTGATGATGTTACCTAGTTGGGTCACGAAACGCCTCCAACTTCAGGGTGATCACCTGAGTTTCGGGCTGCCCCCAGGTTTCAGCAGACCAAGGAGAGGTTGCAACATGTTACTACAGGTAAAGAAAGTGACTTTGGAGATTGGCAGGGAAGAAGAGAGGGAAATGGTTCAACGCAAGTAGCTGGCAAGCGTAGGCGCACACATGTGCAGCTCTATTTGTGCAAGCAGCAGACATGCATGCACGCCACTTGTGCAAATGTAGCATGCACATGTGCATTCGCCTGCTGCTTGTGTGAGTGGGGATGCACACATACTTGTTCATCACTACTATGGCCCAGTTCCGAGCAGTTTATGGCCCAGTAATGAGTCACATCCCAGGGGTTGTGGATCCCCTGAGTTAGAGTGTTGTTGTTTTTCTAATTTTATCTATACATTTTTCTTTAACATACATGTGTTTAGTAAACACTGTATTGTCTGAGTCAGTTTATAGATAATAATAGTAATAATAATATTCATTTATACCTAGTAATAATTTTCCTACTTCTAATTTCTACTTCTATTGTCTAACCATTAATACAAACATATCCCATGTTAGAAAATATTCTGTGTCTTCTTTGTCCTTTATCTTTAATGTTAACCTATCCATTTTTGCACCGTCTAGTATTTATCTAATTATATTTTCATCTGCAGGAGTTTCATCTTCCCGTGTTGTATATATACAATTCTCGCAGCTGTCAAGACATGTAGTATTAAATATATGTTCCCTTTGTTGGGCTGGAGTGTTTTGAAGGAGGGAAGTCAGTGGGTGAGTGACGGATGTTCTCCAAGGATAAGCTTCAAAAATTTTAGCAAAAGGTTCTCTGCCTGGTTGCTGGGTGGGCGTGGCCTTGGTGGGTGTGGCCTACTCGGCCTCCTGCACCATGGTGGGCGGGGGGGTGTTTTTGCCCTCCCCAGACTCTAGAGGCTTTCCTTGAACCGTCAGGAGGGCAAAAATGGCCTCCCCGGGCTCCGGAGGCTCTCTGGAAGCCAGAAATGGACCCATTTCCGGCCTTCCTGAACTTCTGGGAGGCCTGCTTGTTGCCCTCCCTGAGTCTCCGTGTGGGCTTTGCACTTACCTGCATCCAAAACGGGCCATGTGGGGACTCCTGGCAGGAGCAGGGAGGGGTGGCTGGGGCCAGCCAGGGGTGGGATTTGGGGACTTTCTGAACTGCAGCACTCCTGAACCTGGATGTCTCACTTCAGAATCAGGACTATGTCATGTAAACAAAGAATGTAAGGCCTCACCTTTCATTCTGTGTTGAAGTCCACGTTGCTGTAAGAGCAGCCAGCCAGGAGCCCTGGTGGCGCAGCGGTTAGACTGCAACGTGGATACTCCTCAACATACAACTCTTCATTTAGGGACCATTCAAAGTTAAAACGGCGTTGAAAAAAAGTGACTTAGGAGTTTGTAGCTTCCTCATGATTATGTGATCCAAATTCAGATGCTAGTCAACTGGTTCATACTTACGACCGTTGCTGGGTCCCGAGTTCATGCGATTCGATCATCTTTTGCAACCTTTTCAAGAAGCAAAATGAAGAGGGAACCCAGATTCACTTAACAACCGCGTGACTAACTTACCGGCTGCAACGATTCGCTTAACAAACTAGGGCGAGAAAAGCTGTGAAAATGGGGCAAAACTCACTTAACCAATGCCTCACTTAACAAGAGACACGTTGGGCTCAATGGGACTCGTAGGGCGAGGATTATCTGTATTGAAAACTCTGCCCACAGTCAGGAGTTTGATCCTGACAGGCTCCAGATTGACCCAGCCTTTCGTCCTTGCAAGATCGGTAAAATGAGGACCCAGATTGCTGTGGGGCGATACACAAAGAATGCTTACTCTGTCAACCACCCACAGATATTGTAAAGCACTGTGGTATATAAGTAGATAAACCTAAGATCTATTGCTATTGCTAATCCTGCTTTTATTTTAGGTGAATTGTAGCCAGGTGTGGTTCAAGAAGGGAGTGGGAATAAATTAGATCCCCCGTTGGGGTCCACAGGGAGAACTCTGATCCTCATTTGCTGCCTCTCATCCATAATTCCAACCTCTTTTCAATGGGGTACCGGCGTCCAGATGGGGTCACCGACACAATCTGGAGCTAGCAGTAGTAATGAACATCCTCAAGGGAGGATTGCATTGCTTCGCAGAAGTCCCATATCCTAATGCCCAGAACAGGAGGCAAATGAAGAGACGGGGAAGAGAAGGAAAAGTAGGGGAAAGCCAAGAAACCCATACAGGGAACAGAAACCCACACTCACAATGGTTCGTTCAGTTCAGTTACGATGGCACTGAAAAATAAAAAGACCTATGACCGTTTTTTCACACTTACAACCTTTATAGCAGGCCCACAATCATGTGATCAAAATTCAAGGGCTAGGTAGGATGGTTCATACCTATGACGGTTGCAGCATCCCAGGGGTCACATGATCCCCTTTTTCAACCTTCTGGCTGTTCAGAGAAGGCTATAGACTACTATGAACTGGTATATATGTTTAAGTGCTATTCTATTCTATTCTTATTCTATTATTCTATTCTTATTCTATTCTATTCTTATTCTATTCTTATTTTATTCTATTCTATTCTTATTCTATTCTATATGCCTAAGTGCTATTCTATTCCTATTTGTAGCCTATTCTTATTATTATTCTATTCTATTCTATTTCTGTTCTATTCTAATTCTATCCTTATTCTATTCTAATTCTACTTTATTCTTATTCTATTCTATTCTATTCTATTCTATTCTATTCTATTCTATTCTATTCTATTCTATTCTATTCTAATTCTATTCTATATGCCTAAGTGCTATTCTATTCCTATTCGCAGCCTATTCTTATTATTATTCTATTCTATTTCTGTTCTATTCTAATTCTATCCTTATTCTATTCTAATTCTACTTTATTCTTATTCTATTCTATTCTATTCTATTCTATTCTATTCTATTCTATTCTATTCTAATTCTATTCTATATGCCTAAGTGCTATTCTATTCCTATTTGTAGCCTATTCTTATTATTATTCTATTCTATTTCTGTTCTATTCTAATTCTATCCTTATTCTATTCTAATTCTACTTTATTCTTATTCTATTCTATTCTATTCTATTCTATTCTATTCTATTCTATTCTATTCTATTCTAATTCTATTCTATATGCCTAAGTGCTATTCTATTCCTATTTGTAGCCTATTCTTATTATTATTCTATTCTATTTCTGTTCTATTCTAATTCTATCCTTATTCTATTCTAATTCTACTTTATTCTTATTCTATTCTATTCTATTCTATTCTATTCTATTCTATCCTATTCTATTCTATTCTAATTCTATTCTATATGCCTAAGTGCTATTCTATTCCTATTCGCAGCCTATTCTTATTATTATTCTATTCTATTTCTGTTCTATTCTAATTCTATCCTTATTCTATTCTAATTCTACTTTATTCTTATTCTATTCTATTCTATTCTGATTCTATTCTTATTCTATTCTAATTCTATTCTATATGCCTAAGTGCTATTCTATTCCTATTCGCAGCCTATTCTTATTATTATTCTATTCTATTTCTGTTCTATTCTAATTCTAATTCTATTCTCCTACCGGTGGAAAGTTTAGCTGCCCCACTGTTGTTTCTTCGGATGCTTTAAGTTACACCCCTACACCCCAGGCCAATGTTCAAAGACTACCGACCTACAATCATAGATCTGAGGAGGCTGGTTTAAGCTTAGATGCTTGATTCTCACAACCAAGCAGTAGGATCAAAACTTGGGTGCAGCTCTTCCAAGGACACCATGATAGGGTTCCTCTCCACACCCTGAGCCCGTGAGAGGAGAATGTCATTTCTCTCCTACCTCCTCCCCCTTCTTTTCCGTTGGAAGCATCACCTGTTTGCGTGGAAAAGGACACCCGTTCCCGCCAGCTAGCAAATCAACGACTCCATCCTTTCTCCCTCACTGCACTCCCTTGCCTTTTGTCGCTATATATTAACCTTCGGATGACAAAGACAGATCAGCCGAGCTACTTTGCAGTGGGGAAATGTGTGTGTGTGTGTGTGTGTGTGTGAGGAGAAAATTTTCTATATATGCCTTTGCCCTTCGACATTTTGGTTGCCACAATGTGAAAAAAAAAGATGTTGAGACTCTAAAAAAAAAGTGCAGACAAGAGCAGCTAAAACGTATCAAGAATGATTGCAAGAATTGAGTATGTCTAGTTTAATGAAAAAAAGGACGTGATGTCAACGTTCTGATGTCTCAGGGGCTGCCCCAAAGAAGAGGGAGTCAAGCTATTCTCCAAAACACCTGAAGGCAGAACAAGGAGCAATGGATGGGAACTAATCAAGGAGAAAAGCAACTTAGAACTGAGGAGACATTTCCTGAGAGTGAGAACAATTAATCAGTGGAACAACTTGCCTCCAGAAGTTGTAAATACTCCATCACTGGAGGTTTTTAAGAAGAGGTTGGATAACCATTTGTCTGAAGTGGTATGGGGGGTTTCCTGCCCAGAAGACCTCCAAGGTCCTTTTCAATTCTGTTATTCTATTCTATTTAGAGACCAGAATATGTATCCCTCCAGCGTTGAGACAGAGGGTGCACCAACTGCCTGATTTAGAACAAGACCCAGCAGAGAAGATGACCCATGATACTCCTTCTGAATTCCAGGATTTTTATTGATTGATTGATTTGATTTGATTTGTCAATCGCGTACAAGATAACAGGTATAAGTATAAACATAGTTATGAATACATGAAATGGGCACATATAAGAAAAATAAAAAGAAACAATAGGACAGGGACAGTAGGCACGTTGGTGCGCTTATGCACACACCCTACAGACCTCTTAGGAAAGGGGTGAGGTCAATAGTAGACAGTCTAAGGTTAAAGTTTTTGGGGTTTGGGGAAGAAACCACAGACTCAGGTAGAGTATTCCAGACATTGATCACTCTGTTGCTGAAGTCGTATTTCCTGCAATCAAGTTTGGTGCGATTAACCTTGAGTTTGTACCTATTGTGTGCTCTTGTATTGTTGTCATTGAAGCTGAAGTATTCATTGGCAGGTAGGACATTGCAATATATAATTTTATGTACTATACTTAGATCAGACCGAAGGC